>NW_006160154.1:1816892-1839434 GCF_000334495.1 Tupaia belangeri chinensis | reverse complement strand
CGGTGGGTTATGATTGGTTGCTTTTGGACCAATCATGAGGTGCCGGATATGCAAATTTGAGGGATTCTAGTGGCCAATCAGAGCAAGGTTTCGAAGGTCAGGTTTTTGGAAGGGAACCAATCATGGTAATTGTTTGCTCTCTGAGAAACCTCGGCAGACTCGCTGGTGTGCAGCTTCCAACACTTCACCTGTGCTAACATTTACATATCTTTTGTGTAACTAAGTGACCTATGGTTTTGTGGAGTAGGTGTATAGAGTATTATTAAGAAATGTTCACTCTAGTTTAAGAATAATAATTGTGTGCCTAGTCTCAGTGGCACCAGAGGTAGCACAATGAATTTGCAGTGCTGGAGGCTATGTGACTGACTGTGGGTTCAGATCCCACATCAGCCTGAAACACCAGGGTGCATGCACTCAAGATCCTGGCAAGCTGGAGGACCTGAGGAAGGGGATAGCATCATGAAAAGACACTGTCAAGAGTGTCTCTCTCACACACTCTCTCTCTTCTCCCTCACTCTCTTTTTCTCAGGCTTGCATATATTCTTTATCATGAACAAAATAAATAAAAATCTTTTAAAAGAATAATTATTGTATAATATCTTATGAGTTAGATCACATTAAAAAATAGATTGGTATTTCCAAATTAAGCTTCCTTCCATTTAGGTATACCTCTCCCCACTGTCATCTCTCAAAGTCTACATTTCCCACCTTCTTACACACATAAACACTCCACAAGCCAGGGCTCTAGGGCTTACATCTTTTCTGTTCCAAATTTTATTCTCAGGAAGTGGCGAGAAAAAAAAAAAAAATCATCGGAAGTCATTCCTGGTAGGTACTCTCCTGTTACTCTCCAATAGCACCTTGTCATGGAAAAGATAGAACAAGTCTTGGAAGTCCCTCCTCTCTCTTGTTTTCCTTAGAGGCTGAAGCAACACGGAGGAGATGGGAGTGACTTGAGAGTGCAGTCACCACCATGAGCCTCCTCAGCAAACCCAAGAGTGGGATGACTTCAGAGGAGCTGCAGAAGCAGCAGGAGGAGGAATTTAACACGGGCCCACTCTCTGTGCTTGCGTAGTCAGTCAAGAACAACACCCAAGTACTCATCAACTGCCGCAACAACGAGAAACTCTTGGGCCATGTGAAGGCCTTCAACAGACACTGCAACGTGGTGCTGGAGAACCTGAAGGAAATGTGGACTGAGGTTCCCAAGAGTGGCAAGGGCAAGAAGAAGTCCAAGCCAGTCAACAAGGACTGCTACATCTCCAAGATGTTTCTGCATGGGGACTCGGTCATCATAGTCCTGGGGAACCCACTCATCACTGGCAAATAGAGCCTCTTCCCCACTGTCAGAATGCACTCCCTGTCTTACCAAGACCTGTCCTTCGTGATGGGAATAATAAAGTTCTGTGTTTTTCTGAAAAAAGAAGAAAGAAAGAAAGAAAGAGAAAAGATAGAACAAGTTTTCATCTAAAGAGCTAAAAAATTAAAGAGGTTGCCAAGTCAGCATTATGGGCCAGGATGTGTTGTGGCTTTGGGGAGAAAGAGGCAGAGATTGCCCACCACTTGAAATTATACTGGTGAGGTAACTAAGGCACCTTTCCCTCTAACTGGACGTTCTCTATTTTATTCCTACTTGCAGACTCATGGAAGTGAAGAAAAAATGACAATTTGTGTACTTTCTCGCACCAGAATTAAACCTGCTATCTATCTCATTGAAGGATAAAGTCTTCCCAGTTTATATCCGAGGAAGAAGGCAAGTTAGTTAGTCACTACTGAGTTTTCTCCTGGCCAGGTGTATGTGATCCCTCTGAGGGTCGTAGAGGCATCTGGTCCTTCACCTAGGAAATTCATCGAACTTTGACTTCAGCTATAAGCCTTCTCTGCTTCAGTGAAAACAACTTATTGGTCATATTGGCCTTGATGGCCTCATAGCCTTCAGCATAATAAGTGTCTCATGGTAGGCATATAGTAATTTGCCTAAATTGATAAATTAATTATAAAGTTGGAAAAGGAGTTTAATAAATTTTTTATTTTCTAAAGTCTATTTTGGGCTTGTCAGAGAAATCTCATTAACCTGTCTTTAAAATATTTCCTCTTTCTGAAAAGTAAAATTTGGATCAAAGTAACAGTCAAATTTTGTTCAAAAGCCATACATTTGGGGGTCAGATGCAATGCCCTGTGAAGCCAACCAATAGGAGAAGTTTCCCAGTTTGCATCTGGAAACTTCCTTGAGTACATTGGCCTGTCCCTGCTGATGACATGGAGCCAGCTGAAGCTGGGGGTGAACCACACCTTCAAGACTCTGTTGGGGGTGTTCTCTCTCCTTCTCACTCTGTTTCTATCTATATATATTGATCATAACAAATAAATAAAGCAAATACTTTTTAAAATTTTATTTGTTCATTCATTTTATTTTAATTTGACCACAGAGAGACACACACAGAGAAAGGGGGGAGGAGGGATGAGAAAGCAAGCCACCGTGTCCAGGACTTGAACCGTGTTGGCCATGTGGGAGTGTCCAGAGCCTTAACAACCATACTACCTGCTGGCCCCAATAAATATCTTTTAAAAAAAAATACACTTTAGGCACATTTCTAATCTCAAAGTTCCTACTGCATTTAAAAGACCTCATGTACCTTCTTTTTCCTTAAGTCATCTGGTATAAGTGCCTGAATAAATCCAACTCTCTAGTAACAAGGTGGAAATTATACTTAGAAAAATAAGCTCATGCTGCTTAAAATTAGACTTTCTAGAGCTAGGGTAATGTGGACATGTGTATATTTCTAGACTGTCTCCATTCCAAGGCTTCTGTGGGTTCCTGAGAAGAAGCCAACGTTCTAATCTGTCTAAATTACCTTCTGCTGGTGTGAGGATCATCAAGCCAAACAGAGATGCTGAAAACAACAACAGTAACAGCTGCTTCTTTCAGAAAACTCAGAGTCTTCATGATGTCATCCCATAGGCTTTAAGACATTTGTAGAAAAGGAGCCAAGGTACACAAAACTGAATAAAATGTGACATCAATCGCTGTCGACACTCATGTTCCTGCCTAGGTTTACTATCCCAAACCTCTTGTCTTTGTTCTGTCAGCTTTACAGGTGGTAGTTGCTCCATGCAGCCATTATCTTTGTTTTATAATAATTCCCTTTTTGTCTTCTTTTTTACCCCCAACAGCTATTTAACCAAATTTTTATATTAAATCTGCTCTATTAAAATAATTGGTATATGTATGAATTTTCTATATTGCTACTGTAACAAATTACAACATATTAGTGGTTTAAAACAACACAAATTTGGGGCTAGCAAGTGACATAGTAGCTGAGACACTGAACTCCCACATGGCCAACCATGGTTTGAGTCCCAGTCCCGGTGGCTTCAAAAATCACATCCAGACGCATGTGCATGCATGCCCAAAAATCCTGAGAAGAAAATGGAGAAGAGATTGTAGCATGGCCATCCTCACAGGGGGTAATTTCTTACTTTTCCTCTTTCTCTCTCCAGCAAATGACAAAAAAAAAAAAAAAGGACCAAAAAAGCACAAATGTATTAGGCCCGAAGTGTGACACGGGTTTTGCTGGGTTAAAAATCAGTGTCAACAGGTCTGCATTCCTTTATGAAAGCTCTAGGATATCATCTGTTTCCTTGCTTTTCCAACTTCTATAGGCTGTCTGCATTGTTGACCCTCTCTCCTTATCTTCAAAGCAAAGGTGGGTCAAGTCCTTCTCATGTTACATCAGTCTCACACTCTTCTGCCTCCCTTTTCTACTTTTAAGGACCTTTGTGATTAGATTGAAACTGCTTATATAATCCAGGATAGTATTCTTACTTTAAGGTCAACTGACTAGTGATCTTAACTCCCTTAGCAATCTTAATTTCTCTTCATTAGGTAAATTAACATATTTAGGGGTTCTAGGAATTAGGACATAAACATTACTGAGAAGTTCATTATTCTGCCGACCACAGTCTATCTTCTGATCCCTAATGATCCATGCCTGTTTCAATGCAAAATATATCCTTCTCATTTTACACCCCCCCCAAAATATCAAACAATTTAGCATCAAATCAAATCCCAAAAAATCTCATCTTTTAAAAATTCTTAATCTCATCATCTCAATCTGGTACTGAGAAGTTCATTATTCTGCCGACCACAGTCTATCTTCTGATCCCTAATGATCCATGCCTGTTTCAATGCAAAATATATCCTTCTCATTTTACACCCCCCCCAAAATATCAAACAATTGTAGCATCAAATCAAATCCCAAAAATCTCATCTTTTAAAAATTCTTAATCTCATCATCTCAATCTGGTATCGGTGAGGCATTATTTATAATATACCTGAGGCCCAAATTTTCTCTACTTGTGAATCTGTAAAATTCTTGATACCAGTTATCTTCTTCTAAAATACAATAATGGGATAGGCATAGGATAATGTTAAAGACATTTTGGTTCAGAAGGAAGACAGTATAAGAAAGAAAAATATTCATTGATCCAAATCAATTTCAAAATCCCCCCAGGAAAATTATAAATCCTCTCAAGATCTAAGAATGATACTCCATGGCTTGAGGCTCTGCCTATGAGTCATCCTTCCTTTATTCATGAGAAGTAGCATGTGCTTGCAGTTAGTTTTACCAACTTGTTTCTTTCTTGCAGAGTTTGGTGAACCTGGCAGCCTTCTATCTTTTTGTCTTCTCTATCCCCTTTAGTCTGAGGTGGCAGTGTTTCTGCTGATATTCTCAAGATCCTTTGGGTTACCCAAGTATGTCACTACTTCTTAGATTCTGCTGAAATGATTGAGTGGATCCATGAGTCATAAGCTTCATCTTATTAAAGAGCATTTTATGCCACTGAATGCTGACTTTTGACCTTTCAGTGGTGTTAGTAAAAGGTTGCCCAACCACATTCTCAGGTTTTTTTTCCTTTTTTCTTTTTTGTTGTTTTGTTTATGCTAAAGGGTGCATACACTGGTTGAAGAGGGACAGAGAGAGACAGAGAGAAAGAGAGATAAAAAGTGAGAAAATCACTCCCCAGGTTGATTCTCCTCCATTCTCCTCTCAGGATTTTGGGCACACATGCGCACACACCTGGTATGATTTTCAAGCTATCAGGTCTGGGACTCAAACTGTGGAGTCATCCATGTGAGATCCAGCTGATTTTACCTCCACACCACCTGCTGGCTCTCAGTTTTTTTCTCTAGAGTGTGTTTTCCTGACAGTGAATCTCTTAACTATACTTTGTTTTGCAATCTATATAGGCTTAGAATTCTCCAAATCGTCCAGTTCTGGTCCATTTTTGTTTAGCAGTTCCTTCCTCAATTTATTTCTTTCCTCTCACATTTTCCTATAATCCAAAAGAAGAAATTACACCTCATCTTCAACATTTGATTAGAAATTTCCTCAGGTAAATATCTAATTTTATCACTTAAAATTTCTACTTTACACATAACTTTAGGGCAAACAAAAGATTTCTGCCACTTCTTCCTAGAGATTTCCTTTCCTCTAGTGTCTAATAATATTTCTTCATCTTTAATGGCCAGTATTCTCCCTATCACAGTTTATTATTAAGTATAAAAACCAGATTATTAATTAGAAAAATATTTCAGTTGGTGAACATAATTAATAATAAAGTAAATAAGAATTGAAATATATTTTGGGGGTAAAATCAACAAAAAATTTCTGTGATGTTTATTGGTAGAGGTGAGAGAATGTAAAATTAAGGATTATCGCAGGGGTCTGGTTTAATAACATTGGGTATAAATTGGTGCTATTAACTGAAATGGGAAAAATAAAAGAGAGCCAAATTCAAAGAAAAGTAGATCAATTATTAGGATTTGGAAATGTTAAATTTAAAACTCTATAACTTTCACTGCCACCCATGATGAGACTGAATTCATTCTCCACCTAAAAACATTCTAGAAAACCAGGCAAAAGACATGAAACAACTCTTTTCTGGGAAGTAGGCAATATAGAACTATTATCCCTGAGAAAGAGAAACTAGACAAGATAAGGCCCTAAAATGCACCGGCTTACTGACTAGGGAAAAGTTACAAGCAACAACACAGAGAAGAAATCACAAATAGGTACTGGCAGACTGGATGAGTTGAGACAAAACTGAAATTTAGAGAGGCCAAGACAGCTAAAATTTGTAGAATAGAGAGGACATAGATTCAGAAAAAGGGAGAGAGAAAGAACAAGAACACTCAGAGAACTATAGAGAACTATCTTGCGTCTTTGGACTGAGGATAGCTTTCTGCCTTATCTAAAGCCAAAGAAAGAACACTGGAAAGGAATAGGCAGAATAATTTCTTGATCTCTCATAGAGCTGGATATTTCATGTTTCCTCATAATCACAGAATATCAAAGTATTCAGAAAAGCATCAACTCAATAATGGAGCAACATTAGCTTAGACTATAGACTACTCTGAGTCCCTCCTAACAAACTTTAAAAACAACTCTGGGACTAGCAGTTAGTGTAATGGCTATGTTGCTGAACTCCCATGTAGTCGACCATGGTTCGAGTCCCAGACCCGGTGGTTTAAACTCATATCGGGCATGTGTGCATGTGTGCCTAAGATCCCGAGAGGAGAATGGAGGAGAAGGGATTGTGACATGGCCATCCCCCCTGGGGGGTGATTTCTCGCTTTCTTTCTCTCTGTCTCTCTCTGTCTTTCTGGCGAGTGCATGTGCCGTATAGCAAAAACCTCTCCAAAAAAAGAAAAAAAATTAAAAAGCCTCAAATGACACAATTGATTACAAGTAACTATAGTTAGAAGTCTAACACAATTTAAGAGATAAAAAATATAGAGAGAACTTGAAAATGTTAAAATTCACAGTCTCTTGCATGCAATAAAAATTACTACCACTCATGCAAATATGCAAGGAAATACAATACATAATCAGGAGAAAAAAATTGACCCATTGAAACAAATTAAAAAGAAAGTAGTGATGATGAAACGAACCACCAAAGCTGTCCAAACAGCTATAGTAATTGACTATGCTTTCTATCTACAAAAAAGGGACTAAAATAAAGCTAGAAAATATAAACAGAAAAATGAAATATATTGAAATGACCCAAATAGAAATTTTAAAGATTAAAAAATATCATATTTAAAATTAAAAATAATGGATTAAAAGCAAATTAGATACTGAAGCAGAAATGATCAATGAAATTGAAGACATAGCATAGAAACTATGCATAAACAAGTACAAAGGGAAAAAGGTTTTAGATGGGACATAGGATGAAGTATCTATTGTATGAACAATGACACATGATCCCATATATTTGCATTTGGATTCACAGAAGAAGGAAGAGAAAAATGAAGAGAAAAAAATGTTAAAAAAAAGAATAATAAAAAAATGTTAACAAAAGTATATTTCAAAAATAAAGTCGAAAGAAAAACTCTAATGGCTTTGCTGGTGAATTCTACAAATAATTAAAGCATAAATCATGTGGCTATTGTACAAACTTTCTCAGAAAATTGGGGAAGAAAAAACACTTTCATGTTTGGTTTATGAAGCTGATGTCATCCAAAATCAAACCAAATTATTACAATCCCTACTCTCCTCCAGAAAAAGACCAGTATACCTAATGAATATAGATTCAAAAATCCATAACAAAATATTGATAAATCAAATCAAGCCAAGTAGTATATTAGTAGTATATTATTCTCTGAATCTGATAAAGGACATCTACAAAACATATTTAACAGTAAAACACTAAACTGTTTATGTGAGATCCAAAATGAGACAAAATATCTTCTTTTATTGCTTTTGTTCATTATTCCACTGGAGGCTTTAGAGCATAAAGCAAGAAAGGAGATAAATATAATAAATATAAATGAAAAATATAAAATAAATATATAAAGATTTGATAAAAATAAAACTACCTTTATTCACAAGCAAAAACAAATGCAAAAAAATCTTAAAGGCACTCTAAAGATGTATAGTGATTAAATGTAAAAAATAAATATATAGAAAAGTCTTAAAGGTCTATTTTTAGAACTTATTAGAATAAATATGTGTCATGTTACAGGATACAAGATCAATGTAAAACTTAAATGGTAACTCTTTATACTAGCAATGCACAGTTTGAAAATATAGTTAAAAGACAACAGTAATAAAAATAAAAACTGTAAAATTCTAGAGATGTATTTAACAAAATTGGTACAAGACCTGCATATTGAACATTGTAAAATATATCTTAAAGAATTTTTTTTAAATAAATAATTTAGAGACATATATAATATTTCTGGATTGGAACACCCACCCAAAATCGTTAAGATGCCAATTCTTTTCAAATTCCTCTTCTTATATGATAAAATCACCATTAAAATCCCAGCAATTTTTTCCTTGCACAAATTGACAAGCTCTTTTTAAAAATATGTATTACATGCCAAAAAACAATTAGAATAACTAGAGCATACTTAGGGGATAAAACAAGTCAGAAGAATTACATTTTCTGATTTCAAGAGTTATTATAAATCTATGGAAACAAGTCAGTATGGCATTGAGATAGGAAACTGGATTCTTCTCTTACATTATACACAAAAATCAGGTCTAAGTATAAGACCTGAAACCTTAAAATTCCTAGAAGAAAGCACAAATGAAAAGCCCTTTGATATCAATTTTGGCCACTATTTTTTTTTCTTTATCACACTAAAAACTCATGCAACTAAAGAAAAAATAAACAAACAGGATTACATCAAGCTAAAATGTTTCTGCACAGCAAAAGAAACAATCAATAAAATAAAAATGCAGCCTATGGTTGAAAGAAAATATTTGCAAACTATATATCTGATTAGGTGTTAATATCAAAACTGCAGTATATAAGGAATTTACAGACTCAATAGCTTTTTAAAAATGGGTGAAGAATCAGAAGAGATGTGTTTCCAAAGAAGATATTGAAATGGCCAATAGGTAAATGAAAAAAAGCTCAATATTACTAATTATCAGGGAAATGCAAGTCAAAATCACAATGAGATATTTCCTCACACCTGTTAGAATGGTTATTAACAAAAACAAAACAAAACATAACAAGCATACACTGTTCCTAGTAATGTAAGTTGATACAGTCATTATGGAAAACAGTATGGAAGTTGCTCAAGAAATTAAAATTAAATACTATATAATCCAGCAATGCTGCTACTGAGTATATACTCAAAGAAAAGTATACACTTGTCTCCTTTGGAAGAGGAAATTGGAATCATATAGACACATCTGCACATCCATGTTTATTACAACAGCAGTCACAATAGCAAGATATGAAAACAATGTTAAGTGTCCAATAGATGAATATATACTTATATATAGGTATATAAAACTATATGTAAATGGAATAAAACACTATTCAGTCTTCACAAAGAAAGAAATGCTGCTATTTGCAACAGTACAGCTAAATACAGCTAGACCTATAGGACACTATGCTAAGTAAAACAAACCAGGCACAGAAAGGCAAACACCATATGATCTCACGCATATATGTAGAATCTAAAACTAACATAAGAAAGTTGAAGGGGTAGGAGAGAATGAGGAGATGTCAGTTAAAGTGTACAGAGCTGGTTTTGTAGGATGAATAAGTATAGAAGTCCAATGTACAGTATGAGTATTATTATTGTTAATACTATTGTATTATAAACAGAAAAATTGCTGAGGGTAGCTTTTAACATATATACAACAAAAAAATAACTATGGATTGTGGTGGATTTGTACAGTTGACTGTAGAAATCATTTTACTACATATATGTAAAACAAAACATTGTGTTATACAGCTCAAATAGAGAAAAAAATTTTTGAAAAGAAGAAATATGCGCCAATTAAAAATGAGCTAAAAATTTGAACAGACAGCTCGCGGAAAAAGATATGTGAATGACCATATGCATATGAAAAATTGTTTGACATTAAATTAACAAGAAAATGTACAGCAAAAATGCAATGAAATACTGCCGTATATCCTCTAGAATAGTTTAGACAAAAGGCTGACAACATCAACATTTTCATAAATTGGAATAACCAAGACTTTCATACATTGTTGATGGGAATATAAAATAAAATGGTACAATCATTTTGGAAAACTGAAAGTTTTTTAGGAAATTAAACATGTACCTACCCTATCACCCAGTATTTCTAATTCTAGGTATTTACTAAATAAAGCATATGCTTATAAATATGAAACAAAACAAAATAAAAACAAGCAAACATACAGAGAAAATTCATATAAGAAAATTTATAACATCATTATAGCCAAAAATTGAAAACAACTGAAATATTCATCAACAGGCAAATGGATAAGTGCACTATAGTATATTTGTATAGATAACAGAAAATTACATATGGCAATTAAAAAATGAACTATCAAAAACTGCAACAACATGGATGAATCTCAAAAATACGATGTTGAAAGAAAAAAATCCAAGATGCAAAAAAGCACAAATTATTTGGTTATATTTATAAGAAGCTCTAGAACACAAAACTAAGTCATGTTTATGGAAATCACCCTGTAGGTGGAACTGGGGAGAGTTGGAGACTTGACTTAGAAAGGTATTGGAAACTTTCTGAGGCATTTTCACTCTCAACAAACTATATATTTTTAAGAGATGTGCATTTCAGTATGTGTAAATTATACCTCAATAAAATAATTCACTAAAATCATATCTACTAATTTAAGAATAAATTAGTGTTTAGAAGAAGAAAAAGTTTCCTTCTCTCCCAAGTTAACTTTCTTTTTCTTAGTCACCAGACGGCACATGTGCTCTCCAAAGAGAGACAGAGTGACATGGGGAGACAGTGAGGGAAAAAGCATCCCTCAGTGGGATGTGATCATGCTGCAATCCCTTCTCTATTTTTTCACCCTGCCAGGATTGGGAGCATTCACACACACACATACCTGGCATATATTTCAAGCTGCTGGGACCAGGATTCCAATCATAGTCAGCTCCCTTAACCATTGGACCATGGGGCCAACTCCCAGTTCAACTTTCTACCTAAATATCCATCTGTAAATCATACTCATCAAAATAACCAAACTACCCAACAATAAGGGATCATTTAAATAAAATATAGTGTGATCATCTGAATTTTTGTTGTTTAATAACTGAATATCTGAAACTTGGTGATTCGTAAAAGTACAGGTTTATTTAGCTCATGATTTGAAGGTCCAAAGTCCACGAGCCACATCTGATAAGAGTCTTCTTTTGCATCACGTGATGAGAGGGCAGAGCACGGCAAGAACTGAGCGTGTGTCTCCATGCGTTTGTCCCATTTTCTTGCTTCATAAATCCGTCAGGAATCAATCATAGAACCTCAACCTGAAGATCTTAATCTTAATCACTTCTCAAAAGCCTTACCTCTTAATACCATAGTCGTATTTAGTTACCACCCTCTTAATCCCATCACTATTTAATTTTATCACATTAATTTCAGGGGTACACATTCAAACTATGGCTATGGCATCCTTCAAAAATAATAGTTGCCAATTAGAAAATATGATACAGAAAATATTATATTACATAAGAAATTTGTAATCATTTTAACCAAAATTTTCAGTTTATTAAACAGGATATACAGTCTGATTCCCAATTTGGAAAAAAGTTATGTTTCCTATCACATTAGTATGTACAGAAAATCTCAGACAAATTCATACCAAAATGTTATCTATTTTTGGGTAGTAGAATTACATATCATTTTAATTATATTTCTGATGTGACAGGCATCAAAATTGTTATACACAGAGGGAAAGTTGCTTTCAAAAAGTAAAATTAAAAGCAGTAGTGTTAATGAGAAGTCTAGACTCTGACAAGCACCTGGGCTATAATTCTTATAAAAGTCACTCATCCACCCTCTGTGTTTCTACTCCTTCTATCACAATTTCTTCATCCTTCAAATGATACTATTATCCTTACCTCATTCATAGTCTTGTTACAGAGATAACAAAAGTATATATCATTTGAAAAGCAAAATTGCAACAGGCTAAAGCATGACCGAGCTGTGCAGTCAAGTTGACGGATTTCTGTCTTCTTGCCCTTTCACCACCATTTTTAGCCTGAATAATTTGTGTATCCAGAGATGGGCCAGTTCTGGGTTCATTTCCCCCATCCTTAGGCCAGCCTCTTGCCTCAGTTACTACTGAGTTAATATATAAGGCTTAAAAAAATGCATTTTTCTAAATTAATACTACTAAATATACATAGTATACTGCGGGCTCGCATAGGTTGGAAGGACAAGCAGTTAGAGCTGGCCTCCTTCAAAATCAATGGCAAGTAACGTTACTTAATAAACCAAGGGCAAAGGAAAATGATCAGTCAGAGTTGGAAACAGTTAACATTAGTGTGCTGCATTGCCTGAACAGGTTCTCTTACACAGAACACATCACATAAAACCTCACCCTGCCTCCCCAGACAGAAACACGATGAAAGCAACATGTTCACTACTTTTTATTGGATAAAAAGAGTGAGCGTGTTTCTTTCACATTGCATAGTAGAAGGTTCACAGTCTTTGAACCTGTAGCAATGTGGATTCAAATTCCAACTTTTTCATTCTTTTACTGGTACTAACTTGAACAAGTTACTTGTGTGTCCTGGGCTCGACTATGTCACCTGTAAAATAGAGGGAATGATGCCTATCTAGCTGCATTACTGGAGGTATTAAGAATAATCTATATAAAGTACTTAACCATTATTATTATCTGTATCTCCAAATTACTTTGTAAATTCATAAGGCTAGGCACTTGGCTTTTTTTTTCTCCATAGTATCCCTGGAGCATAGAATGGCACCTGACACACAGTAGCCCTCAATATTTATTAATGAATAACCAAACAAAAATTATACAAAAGAAGAACAAAATTGCATATATACATTTAAACACTTCTCATTGAGAAGTTTAGAGGAAGAAAGCTTAGTTCTCAGTTTAGATTTTATAGAAGAATTCAGAGTTCACATAAAATAGAGTTAAAATATGAGTTTATTTTTACATAAAAAATCTTGAAACCATACATATTTTTCATAACATGTATTTTCCATAAACTGTTTGAATACCTCGTTCATATTTAGATGATATTTCACTACTATCCTCTTCCCTGCTACTTGATGAACCTAAAAGGTGAAAATTTGGGACCAGCAGTTGGCATAATGGCTATGGCGCTGGACTCCCATGTCTTTGACCGCGGTTGGAGTCCTGGACCCAAGGGCTTAAACTCATGTCAGGTGCATGTGCATGCATTCCCAGAATCTCAAGAGGAGAATGGAGGAGAATAGAGGAGAAGGGATTGTGGCATGGCCACTGCCCTGGGGGGTGATTTCTCGCTTGCTGTCTCTCTGTCTCTCTGTCTCTCTCTCTCTCTCTGTCTGGTGAACGTACACGCCATATAGCAAAAACCTCTCCAAAAAAAGAAAATAAATAAATAAAAAATAAATAAATAATTTCAAAACAAAAATAAAATTTTGTCCATCGATACTTTCTTCTGTTTTCTAAACTATGTCAAGATATTTGCTTCTCTGAAAATTTTCATCTTTATTTAGATACATCAGATGCAGCACTACTGCCACCAACAGTCACCCCCTTCTTCCCCATACACACTCCTCTCATGTCCCACTGCTAAGGAACTTCTTAGAAGTTGGGAAAAACTAGAAATGTGTAATAGATGACCAGAAAATTTACACATGTCTGGGTGCTGATGCTATTTGATGTGATTTTTTTTTTCATATTGACAGATAAAAAGAGAATCTACTGTGGGCCACCTGGTTTTGGCTGATTATACTGATAATCCTATCTGTTCCAGGTAACAGGAGCATGGTAAGTGCATACAGGTTCATGCTGTATTACCTCGTAATTATCCCCATATCCAGGATCCAGGTCAACATTGAGATATCATGATCTGGAACCTAACTGCTATGTTTTTTATTCATTTGTTTTGTTTGTTTGTTTGCCATAGGGCATGTGCACTCACTAGGGAGAGACAGAGAGAGGGAAAATGAGAAATCACCCCACCAGGGAGATGGCCATACCACAATCCCTTCTCCTCTATTCTCCTCCTGTGATTTTGGGCATGCACGCATTCATGCCCAGCATGATTTTCAAGCTGCCAGGTTAACTGAGGTCAGCCATGTGGTGTCCAGCACCTCAACCACCACACCACCTGCTGGACGCACTACGTTCTTTTTGTAGTCTTTTCTTTTTAATTTTTTAATAGTTTCCTTTCCCTAAAGCCCCATGTTACAATCCCCCAAGCCCTTGCTTACAGCTCAATCTAATTACTATAGACATGGAACAAAATCTCACTGGTAAGTGTGAGCAGCCCAACATGGATCTGCAAGGATAAATCTCATGTTTCTCATCTTATTGCCTTTTCTCACTTGAATTTCAAGAGAGCACATGGTAGTATTTGGAACAGGAAAGAAAGTCACGTTTTTACTTCAAGGTCACAGTATTTATAAAACTTTCTGTCTTGCTCTCCTTCTGTGAAATCTACAGTCTTGAAAATGTCAAAGTGACTCACATCAATTGCCAAGCAGCATGATAGAGATTAGCCTGAACTGAAAGGCCATTCTGGAGCATCTGGGACTGACCGTAGGCACCCTGATAGGGAAAAAAATCATATAAAGGAAATCTGCACTGTGCCTGACAATCACAGATAAAATTTCCCAGTGAC
The DNA here is from genome assembly GCF_000334495.1 of Tupaia belangeri chinensis. NCBI lineage: Eukaryota > Metazoa > Chordata > Mammalia > Scandentia > Tupaiidae > Tupaia > Tupaia belangeri. Next base: position 1,824,796 of record NW_006160154.1, on the reverse strand, counting down.
CGTGTACAACTTGACATGATGTCTATCAAGAAAGGTTAATAGATGAGCTTTGAAAAGCTAGAACTTTTCCTTCCTCAGAAACACTTGCTTCTAGGTGAGTCACAGCACAGCAATAAAGACCTCACGACAGAACCAACCACCAGACTGGGAAAAAAAACATGTTGGCAATACTTTAATAGCAAAAGCTAGTTTAGGAAACTTTTTTCCATATATGCCTAACTACATATGCCAAAGGTCAGGTGAGCAGCACTGCAACATAGATGTTTCTGAAACAGATGATCATAGAAGGAGGTACTTTATATGATGTAAGAAGTCCTACAGCAATTTATTAACTTGAAACAACCTACTCCCTAATAGTTTTCAGTGGCATCATTATAGGACTTCTGCCTGTGTGTATGGACTGCGTATGTGTTGTGTGCGTGGGCTTGGGCGTGTGTAAATGTAGACGAGGCAGAAACTATACATTTCTACTTCTCTTCAGTATATTGTCCTTAAGCAAGTGGAGCAAGTCGGTGCAACCCATTACTAACAGGACAAATGACTTCAGGTTATACTTGCCGTGTAACAGATGACCGGTAAATATTGGTTACATGGAAGCAAAATGATTGGTCTCTCTGGCCATTACTTATCCCTCCTGTAAAATGCAGAAAAGCAGCTTTGTCAGATACATTAAGGTTCAACCTAGGAGTCATTCTGATGAGCTTTTTCAGACTGCACACTTTTTTTCAGTGAAAATAATAACAATCAGGAACCAAAAGGTGGTGCAACAGTAGAATACAATGTTCTGTGAGGCTGATCCACATGGTAAGTTTCCAGGTTCACATTCAGAGACCATCCTGAGTACACCGGGCACATGCACAATGATCTGGGACTGGCTGAGGCTGGGGGTGAATCATGGCATCAGGACTCTGTTGGGGGTGTCTCTCTCTCTCTCTCACTCATGTAAAAAAAATCATAAAAAGACTTAACAAAAAGAAAGTAATAAAGCATAATTTGTAAATGCAATACATGTGTTAAGAAAATTAAAGAATATGTAGGTGGATTATAAGGACTTCGGGTATTTTCCTTCCTGCCTACCTCTGCTTCTACCCTCAGATGGTTTGGTGGTCAAAGCCTATCTGTGGCTTGTGAGTTTTCCAGCTGAATTACATATTGAAATATCCCAGGCACTCAGAGAAGTCCCTTTGTTTCTGGAGGTGCTCAAGTTATGTGCAAAATGGTCAGCCTGCCTTCCTTTGCAGAACAATTGCTCATCTGCTACCCCTAACGTTGCCTCTGGAAATGCCCCAGAAATTCCCAGCATCCCTCTGAGGCCAGTCCACACCATGGCTGGACGCTAGCACTGAGGCACTGGGATGTGCTCTACATGCAAAATGTGTTTTTTCTCTGACAGCATGCAGCTGCAGCTGTCTTCATACCCTGCCTCCAGGGAGCTTTTCTGGGTGTTCTCTGAGACCTGTCAGATATTTGAAGCTCGATAAACAGCTTTCTTATGTTTGATGTTAATTCGGAGACTCCTGTTCACACTCTCAGAAAACAGCTTCCTGCCTTCTCAATTTGGCTGTCTCCATATTGGCCCAGATGTCTCTGTTAGCTGAGACATTTTTGTCTACTTGGACTCATCCCCCAAGCATTCCTCATTCCAGAATCACTGTTCTCTGCTCTGAGAAGAATGGCAACCAGGTTAAAGTAGGTCCTGGCCTTCCACAAACTCGTGGAAGCAGAACACAAATGATAATGACACCAGAAAGTCAAACTTTACTTTTAATCTTCCAGTGTGTTTCATTTCTTAATTTCATTGAGAAGAGGGTGCATTCTCATGACCCTGAACACAGGACCTAGGTTACCCAGCACCAAATTAGAAACGTGGAAGCAGAACACAAATGATAATGACACCAGAAAGTCAAACTTTACTTTTAATCTTCCAGTGTGTTTCATTTCTTAATTTCATTGAGAAGAGGGTGCATTCTCATGACCCTGAACACAGGATCTAATTAGAAATGAAACGGATACCCTGGATGGGCTCTGGGTTATGGAGTCCTCTCTCCATGTTCACCAGCCTCAGTACAGGGATTCAGGGGCTTGCCAATGTCTACAAAGGAAAATCATCATCATGGTAGATATGCAGCAGTGGGAAGACCCCAAGCAAGGTAACTGAGGTGTGAAACTATGGCCATGATGGCAAGGGAAGTAAGAGGCTGTGTCTTGTGCTTATCACAACAAAAGAAAGTGGTCAGCATGAATGGAACTTCAGCACAGTAAGAGCAGTGAGCAATTCTTTGTTCCCACTTCCAAATCTATGTGTTGGAACTTGGTTGTATTGTGAAAGTATTAAGAGTAAACATAATACCCTCCTGGTGCTGAAAGGTGGGGGCATTTCAGAGGGATTAGCTAATTAAGTTGGGCCCCCATGATTGACATTGGGTGGGTTTATAAGTAGAGAGAGAAATACAAACACATAGAGATACTCTCCCCTGCTCTTTCATGATGTGATGCTCTACATGGCTCAGAACCCCCCAACAGAAAACTCCTTGCCAGACGTGGCCCCTGGAACTTGGACCTCAAAATCATGAGTAGACTAAACCTCTATTCACTTAAAGTACCCAGGCTCAGATATTTTGTTATTAGCAATGTAATAACTAAAACAAACTGCGAGTATTGATTGCTACTGTAAGTAGCACAAATTTTAGCATATGCAAAGTTGTCCCGGACAATGTATACACACTTTCTCATTAAAATTTTATTCCCACTTTATTCCCCCTCCCTCCAAAAAAGTCTATATGGTAAATACCCCCACTTTAAAGCAATGGACCCTGAAATTCAGGTTGGGTTCTTACTAGCTATCTATTCAGGTAGATAACCAACATCACACATTACAAGTAGCAGAAGGAGGATTTCAGGCCAGGAAGCTAAATTACACGGTCCTGCCTCCCCTCCCCCGACCCAAGAAGAAAGCACAGGTAGCTCCAGAGTCAGGAGATGGAACTGTGACCTTTCTTTGTCACTACATCCTTTAATAAGTTATTTAAAAAACATTGGTAGCCATTTTCTCATTTAATAAAAGTCCACTGGTGTAAATACATTTTTTTAAAAGCTCAGATGTTTGCACTCATTTAATAAAAGTCCACTGGTGTAAATACATTTTTTTAATTGCTCAGATGTTTGAATTAAAAGATGTGGCTTATTATCTTTGCTTTTCCTAAATTCAAATTATAAAAGTAGCTAGCTTTTAAGGTCAAGTTATAGGCCTTGGAAAAGAAAAAATAAGGAATGAGTTTTGTTTTTCATACATTCAGATGCTGGAAACATCTTTTTCTCTAAAGTCCACTGGTGTAAATACATTTTTTTAATTGCTCAGATGTTTGAATTAAAAGATGTGGCTTATTATCTTTGCTTTTCCTAAATTCAAATTATAAAAGTAGCTAGCTTTTAAGGTCAAGTTATAGGCCTTGGAAAAGAAAAAATAAGGAATGAGTTTTGTTTTTCATACATTCAGATGCTGGAAACATCTTTTTCTCTATATGTATGTAAGATTCAAATAGATTTAAAGTGATATATTATGTTTTAACATTAAATACAAGTATTGTACTTCATGAAAATAAGAAGCCTCAGCCAACCACAGTGACCCAGTGGTAACACAACTTCTGCAATGCCAAAACCACACGGGCCCGTCTCAGGTGTGCATCCCGAAGTCATCCTGTACACACCAGGCACTCGTGCATTTGCCTGTGATCCCAGCTGACTGAAACTGAAGGTGGGTCACTGAGTAAAGACCCTGTTGGGGGTGCAGGTTTTTCTCCTTTTCATGGAAGAAATAAAAAAACTTTTAAAAAGAAGCCTAGAGACCAGCAGATGGAATGATGGTTAAGGTGCTGGACTTGTACATGGCTAACTACGATTCAAGTCCCTGATCTGGTGACTTACTTTCTCACTCTCTCTGTCCCTTTCTGTTGAGCACATGTGCCCTTAGAAAATTGAAAAATAATCATTTTAATGAGTAAAATTAAATAAATAATTATTTAAATCAAAAAAAGAAGCTTATTGGCCTTAGATGAAAATAACAGTTTCAAACGTGGGGACAGACAGAAGCCGGGCAGTAGAATATGATACTTTGGGAGGCTGAACCACATTGGAAGATTCTGGCTTTGTGTCTGGAGACCTGAGCACACACAATGTGCATGCACACACAGGACCTGGGCTGGCTGAGGGTGGGAGTGGATCACAGCATCGAGATCACAGAGAAACCCAGGGGTCTCGTTTTCTTTCTCTCTCACTCTCTTCCTCATTAGAAATAAGTAAATAAACTTAATGTGCTTAAACTTAAACTTCAAGCACATCAGAGACAGGAAGGAACAACGCATTTTCCAGAATTAATTATCACCTATTCTGCAGTGTGTGTGTGTGTGTGTGTGTGTGTGTGTGTGTGTGTAATTTCAAGCCAGAAAAAAAGCACATACTAACATCATAATGCTCTGAATTATGTGTGGACTCTGGCCCTCCCTCTGTTCATCCCTTCCCTGCCGAGCCTCCTCAAGATGTTTGGGGCAGCCATAGCCTGGTTTCCTCCAATCTCTCTTGGGCAATAATGGCTACTAAGGTGATCAGGCCTCGGGCAAGAAGTTGAGAATTCGCATAACTTAATTCATGAAGGTTTTAAGTGCTTCTTTATAGACATTAGGATTCTTTGATATTCAAACTAAAGGAAAACGTCATTTAAGAGAATAAATTTGGACAATTCCATAATGAACAGAGTAGATACACAATATATTTATTTAAATTCTACTTAGGATTACAAAATACTTTGGGGGGGTAAGACTTTTTGCCACTTGGAAGCGTATTCCCTGACTTGGCTCCTGAGCACTCCACACTGAGGGGGACATCAGGATGCCAGCTCTCACTGCCCACCAGTGTGGTGGTACATGGAACTCACCTGGAGATGAGCTGTGCACACTTCATTCTGTCCAGCACACACAAGTTCCAGGGCATTGCTTCCTGGACAAGAAAGCCAAGCATACTATGGCATGAGAAGCCAGAGACAGAGTAAATACTGGTCTCCTTGGAGCAGAGCACGCAGGCATCACCGCAGTCAGCCCTCCAGACATCATGTGACATGCAGCCCATCTAAGCTCACTTCCAAGGGCAAGCTCTCAGCCTATTCTCACATCTGCGTACTGCCAGCCTCCTCTCAGGTCTCCAAAGCTCCTGCCAAGAATGGTAAACATGCCAATGCCTCGGGAGAACCCCAACGTTTGCTTCTGGAAGTCTAAGGAGAAGCAAAGGAAAGATCAGCTTAATGCAAAAGTGTTGGGGTGCATTAAGCTGAGGACTTCGATCACTAGGAAGGGCCACTCCTGAGCAGGTGAGTGCAGTAAAGAAAGCTAAGAGAACATTTTCAGGCTCCGGAGTGCTGTGCCGCAGCAACATTTGAAAGCAAACATTACCCATTTTTGTTTGTGTGGTTTGGGGAGAGTTTTAGTTGACTAGTAAAATAAAAATAGAGACATAGAGAAAATAATTTCTTGTGTAAGACAGGATACCCTAGGTGTCCTCCTGGCTTGTTCAGGGACTAAAGCAACTAAAGTTATGCTCTAAACCTCATCTCCTAGACTCCCAAAACACTCAGACAAGATAGGGTGACATCTGTCCTCTCTCTGTCTTTATCTCTGTCTTTAATTTTTTTTGAACCACTTCTCACCTCAGGCCTTTTCTTTCTCTTGCTAATCTCAAGAGCCTTTTAAATCTGAAGTATGTCCAGATGCCTGTTTTTATCTTTTCTTTTCATTTGTTACCTTTTTTAAATTTTTTTTCCTCTTTTTTGGTTGTTTTGTCTATTTTTTTCTCTTTTTTTTTTCTTTTCTTTTCCTTTTGCTTTCATTTTTAAACTTTACTTTCCTACTCTGTTCTTCAGTCTTCACACACTGAGTATCTAGACAGGCGTAGGTGCACAGTAGCTAGGTATCTAAATACTTCTAGAGTCATTGAAATCCTCCACGCTTGTTGAATCTTCTCCTTTAAGAAAGAAACTACTTTTTATAAATCTGAACTAATAATCTCTTTCTGTGGATACCACATTGCAAAAAGAAACAGAGGAGAGATTTTGTTGAGGAATGACCAGAAACCACTGCAGAGGCACAAGAAATAAGAGAAACCAAGAAAATATCTCCCCCCTAATAGAAAAGAACAATTCATCATCCACAGACAATACAGTGTAATTCACAGAAATGTCTGATAGAGAATTCAGAATATTCATAGTGACAAAACTAAACAAGATGCAAGAGCTGAGAGAAAATGAACTCCAGAAGATGCAGGAGAAAAGGGACAATGAGTTGTAGAAAGTGAGGAAGTTCTTTCATGATTTGAAAGAGGAAATACACACCATAAAAAAAGAATCAAATGGAGTTCTTAGAGATGAAGGTTGTAATACAGGAAATCAAAACCTCCCTCCAAAGTATTAAAAGAAGGTTAGCCAATGCAAAAAAAAAATCAAATATCAGATGTTGAAGACAAACCTCTGTCCTAGAAAAATAACCCAAAAAACTGGTCCTAGAAAAATAACCAGAACAAAAATGAGACTACAATACTAGAAATACTAGATACCATTAAGCACCCAACATCCAGATAATCAGTATTACAGAAAGCGAAGAAACTAATAAGGGCATTGATAATCTATTCCATGAAATCCTGGAAGAAAACTTTCCAAATCTAGGGAGGCATTCAAATATCCAGTCCCAAGAAATACAAAGGAACCCTATCAGAATCAACTGGAGAAGATCTTCTCCAAGACACATCATAGCCAGATTGGCCAAATCTATAGACAAATACAAGATACTAAAATTGGTAAGAGAGAAACAGTTTACTTATAAAGGTTATTCCATCAAGCTAATATCAGACCTTTTGTCAGAAACAATGTGAGCAAGGGAAGAATGGGAAAATATATTCAAAGTGTTAAGTGAAAAACAGTTTCAACCAAGAATACTATACCCAGCAAGATTATCCTTCATATAGGAAGAAAAGATAAAAAAAAAAAAAATTTCAGATAAACTAAACCTGAAAGAATTTGCCAACACCACACAAGCTCTTCAAGAAGTTCTGAAAGGAGTACTTTACCAAGAAAACTAAAGACACACATACAGAAATAAGAGAACAAAAAGCAATCAAGAAAATGACCAACTTAATGCTAGGGACAAGAAATATCAATAACATTGAATATTAAATTCCAGGATTTAAACAAAAAGATCAGACCACAGTAACACTGCAAATTCAACAGAAGAAATAGTAATTACAAAAAAACTGATGAAATAGGATTTTATGACTTTTGAGTAAAACATTACTGTCTTTTTCACTGTCTTTTTCTTTACTATGCTTTGTTTCCCAATTTAAGCATTTTGCTTTCCTTTGAGCTGTTGATAGGTTTAGCAATTTGTTAAAATGTTAATGTTTCTTGTTTGTTTCTTTAAATGGAAACAAACTTTTCTCCCTTCCTGACCCCTCTGGAGTTGGAAAATCTTTGGTAGTATATATTTTTTGAGGCAGAGTAGTTATTTGCATTTGCATAAGTTCAATAATACCTGTTACCTTGAATTATAAATTGGAATCACTCATTATTGGACAGGGTTTTGACTAGAATGTCATATCTGAAGATTAAACCAGAAAACTATGGAACTAAGGTAGATCTCAAGTAAGCCCACAGAAGCTCTTGGAAAGATGGCCAGGCGCCATAAAAACAGTTCTGCCTGGCAGAAAGGATTGGAGAAGCTACAGGAAAGAATTCATACCATAAAATAACCTGGACTTTTCCAGTCCAGCATTGTAGTCAGTAGAGATTGCCAAAGAGCAGCCACAAACAGAGGATTACCTTGAGGAAGACTTTGAAGGAAGAAAAAGAGACTGATCTTTGCTAGCAG
>NW_006160154.1:1803669-1816611 GCF_000334495.1 Tupaia belangeri chinensis | reverse complement strand
GTCGCTGGACTCCCATGTAGTCAACCGCGGTTCGAGTCCCGGACCTGGTGGCTTAAACTCAGTGTGCGTGCGTTCCCAAGATTTTGAGAGGAGAATGGAGGAGAAGGCATGGCCATTCCCCCTGGGGGTGATTTCTCACTTTCTGTCTCTCTGTCTCTCTGGAGACCGCACGTGCCCTATAGCAAAAACCTCCCCCCCTCCCAAAAAAAAGAACTGTGGAGTATGAGCAAAGATGTTTTGATATGTAAAGTAAATGTGGAAAATGTAAAAATAAATTATTAGAAAAAATTTTTAAAAAGATAAATGCATGATTAAAAACAAAACAAAACAAAAAGACAAGATGCCCAGCATAACAAAAGGGATGATTTGATCCAAGTTGTTGAAATGAGAACATTTAATGATGAGAAACATGTAAGTTTCTGGAGAGGAGTGTATAAAAGAGCCATTTCATGTCTTAGGAAATCACAGCAGAGAGAGTGGCAGGGACTTATCTGAGAATAGGAGAGTGGTTTTTGTGATTAGCCATTGCTGGAAACACACAAAGGTGCAGCTCTCTTTACCATGCCTGTCTCTCCAGAGCACAGGGCTCAGGTAAGTTGAACATTGTCACCTCGGGACTAGAGGTTGGTACAACAGTAACACTCAACGCTAGCACGTATGAAGTTCCTGGTTCACATCCAGAGACATCTCTGAATACCTCAGGCACACCGATGGCCATGATCTAGGACTGACTGGAGCTTGGAGCAGCTCACGGCAGCAGGGCCCTATTGGTGATTCTGTCTCTCTGTCTGTCACTCTCTCTCTCTTTTGCTCATGGAAGAAATAAATAAATAAACTTCAAAAAATCATCACCTACCTCACATGGCTTTTTAAAAATTAACAAATAAGAATTTTATATATTTATGGTATACAGTAAGATGTGTTGAAATGATGTCTACACATGGAATGGCTCCATTAAGCTAATCAATAAATCCATTACCTCATATACTAATCATTTTTTTGTAGTGAGAAGACCTAAAATCTGCTCTCTTAGTGATTATCAGATATTCAGTACAGTGTTATAAACTCTAGTCACCATGTTATACAATGGATCTTTGGAACTTCTTCAGGTCTTAAGAATACTGGAATTGATGCTGAGCTGAGTACAAGGGAATTTCAAAATGCTCATGGAAAATAGAATTAGAGCACAAATTTATTTTGGATCAAATTTTAGAAAAAAAGAAACTTATGCAGTTTTTTCACAATACGCATTTGTCATGAACTTATTGAAGAGCACATTTCCCAAGTCATAGCTAACTGACTCAGAACTGGCACCAACCTCAATATCAGTAGACAAAAAATCACTTGGCTAGAAGTTTACACAGGGGCTCAATATACAACAGGCCCAGGACCAGCAGTTAGCGTAATGGCTATGTCGCTGGACTCTCATGTAATCGACCGTGGTTCCAGTCTCGGACCCAGCGGCTTAAACTCACACCAGTGCGTGTGCATGTGTGCCCAAGATCCCAAAAGGAGAATGGAGGAGAAGGGATTGCAGCGTAGCCTATCCCCTCAGGGGGTGATTTCTCACTTTTTGTCTCTCTGTCTCTCTCTGTCTTTCCGGCAAGGCTCACACCCTATAGCAAAAACTTCTCAAAAAATAATAATAATAATAATTAAATACACACACACACACACAACAGGCCCAATCAGAGCCCTCCATTGTAAAGAATTTGAACTGGAAACAATATGGGAGAGTGCAAGCCAGTGAGTCCAGGGCTCAGAATCTAAAAAACCACATAGACAAAGGCAATCAAATAGCAAGGGTCATAAGGTATCATGAGGGAGTCCTTGGTAAGCAAGGCTTTCACTAGCTCAAGAAAGCAATCATATAATTTTGGTAGGCATTTTTTTCCCACATGTTCCTAGGCGTATCTACTCTATCATATATTTTGGTCACTCTTTTGTCAGAGTTTTAAAAAATAAGATGAACCTGGGACCAGTAGGTGGCATAGTTGGTTAAGTTGCTATACTCCCACTGGGTCCACTGTAGTTTGAGTCCCAGACCCAGTGACTTGAAAATCATTCCAGGTATTTGTGTATGCATACCCAAAATCCCAAGAGGGAAGAAGGGATTTCAGTTTGGTCATTACCCCAGGTGTTGATTTCTCTCTTTCTCTTACTCTCTCTTCTCTCTCTCATGATCACATGTGACCTATGACAAATAAAAATTTAAAAATAAGATGAACTTTCAATAAAATAAGAAAAATGTTGTAAGCTGTTCACAGTACAAAAAGTGGTCTATTCGGTGTATTTAAAACTGTAATCCCCAACCTTCCCAGCACTAGGGACAGCCTGGTGGAAGACAATCTCTCCACAGACCGGAATTGGGAGCTTAGTCCTGGGATGACCCATGTGTACCACATCCACTGTGCACCCAGTTCCCACCACTACCACATTGCAATATACAATGAAATAATCACACAATAAGTTTCATGCTTCCATCAGAATCCAATACCACCACTGATCTGACAGGAGTCAGAGTCCAGAGGCCAGTGCAAGCAATGGGGAACAGCTGCAAACACAGATCATACCTCTTTCTTGCCTGCCACCCACCCCTGCTGTAGGGACCAGAAGACTGGCACCAGTCCACTGCCCAGGAATTGGAGAGCCCTGGCTTAAAAGACCCAATTAATTATAATCTGGGGATCTAAGGTTTTTAAATATTTTAGTGTGGAAATGTCATTTGTTTTATAAAAGACTCAGGAATTATGGGCTGGGGAGATAGGCTGTTTGTTGAAACGATTTTAATTCATTTGTATTTTCATTTTATTTTTATATTTCTAATATTCTTAAAATTTTTACTGCTGCATGAAATTCTAAAGTCTGAGAACTACTGACCTAGTCTATATGGAAATTGAAGCTACCCTGGGGAGCTTTCTATAATGGTGTGACACTTAGGAAGAATGTTCTGAATTCCCACCCTTGAACTCGTGTTCACCCACATTCAAACTGGCTGTCTTTCAGAAGCACTGACTTGTGCAATAACTGCAAGAATTGTGCAGAGCAGAAACACTACAAAAATGTAAAATATTACTATTTTTTACTAGGTGTTGATGATACCATCATCCACATGTACATCATGACACATCTTTGTTTAAAGAGTCTCTTTACCACTTCAGGGAAAGAAGGCATATTTCTCATGGAATGGAATAAATTGCATTTATAGTTCCACCTAGGGAAAAAAATTTTTTTTAAAAAAGGAGCTCAAAATAGCCCAGGCCTTCTTATCTTTCTTACCTTGAGTTTACCATTGCAAAAAAAGAAATGTCTTTACCCACATACCCAAAGGCAATGACATCCAGCTATTTAAGTAAAGGAAGAGAGAGAAAGAAGCCAAGCCAGGATGATCAGCCCACTTTATATCCTCAGGAAAGAAACAAAAATCTCACACAGAGCTGCAGAAGGTAAACTCCACATCAGTGGGCCACCATCAATCTTTCTGAAAGCCTCTCTGAGCCTTAAAAGCCCATGATTTTTCAATTAGGCAGTAAGATCACTGCTGCCATCTACTACAAGGTCTTCCCCTGGAGACATTTGTAATAGATGAGAAAGGAACAGGAGATGAAAGGAGGTTGACTGTTGGAGTCAGGAACTACATCTATTAAAGGGTTAACAGTTCTAACAAATTACCCACCAGGAAGTGAGCTGGCCTCCGGGATAAGCTGCACAGAAGGCTCCCAGCCCCTATTCCAGGGACTGAGGATATTAAAACTTCTCAAAACTATTCAACCAAGCCATTCACTAGGGCACCACTTGCTTGTTTCTAAAGAAGCAGCAGATGCGATTCCAAAGATTCTTTAAGAACAATTATATTTTTTTCTCTACATAAACAACTTGAATTCAGGTCCTCTCTTACCTTCTTTGAACCTCAGTTTTCCACATCCATAAAATTCTTCCAACTTACCTGGTTTATATGCAGTCCTACACCTGAAAGAAGCTCATATCAATAAACGAATGTCAGTCATTACCATTGTAAACCCAGAGAAGGGGCAGTAAAATCATATGTTGATCAGTAAAACTGAATTATGAGCCATGAAAATAGAATCAGAGGTTTTTAACCAAACAGAAAAAAAATTGTAGGAGGGTGGACGGTGGCACAGCACTAAGGCAACACTCTGCTCTGCAAGGCTGACCCTCTTAGGAAGGAGCTGGTTCACTCCAGGGACTTCCCCAGCACACCCAGCAAGTGCATGCCCGTGATCTGGGGGTTGGCTGAGACTGGGAATGGGTCTCATCCCTGTCCTGAGTGTCTCTCTCATTTTTGTCTCTCTTGCTCACGGAAGAAAGAAAAAAAGAAACTTTTATAAAAAGAAGAAACATTTGTAATACAAGACAATACAACTAAATGCTAAATGGATGGTTCAAATGCAATAAACCAAGGACATTGGTTTAAGAATACTTATTTATTCTGCAGTTCAAGAATTCCAACCACAGCTCTGGTAGGGAGATGATTCTGCAAAAGGCGCAGACACCACAGTGTGGACCGACAGGGTGCTTGTGGCAGGGAACCAGGCTCAGTGCTCCAGGGATTCCCCCAGGAGTACATTTTAAAGAAGGACTAAAAACACAGCCAAGTGTGGAAGTGACGGGAGATTAAAATCTAGCAGAGACCTTAGACAGTGACTCACATTTGTGTAGGCCAAGTGAAACCACCAAAACTGTGCTTGACTGTTGGGGGGATCCACTTGGAAGAAGAGAATGACCTGTGAAGAGAATGACCTGCCAGTTTGTATGCCCTAGAGTGTGCTGAGGGGCCCTTAAACTTCAGGTAGCTCTTAAGTAATTTACATGTGTGCATCACTCAGCACAGGTGTGCAGATGTCCTTAGTGGGTCTCTATTACATCTACTAAGTCAAGAGCAGACACTTCTCTACACTTTTGTTCAATGCCCACTGCATACCAGGCACCAAGGGGATCACATAATACATTATTGGATATCAGTGACTCATTCCTTCTCTCTCGCCAGCCGACTAAAGGCCACTGCTGACTCCCTGTGGCCCTTGCAGAATGTGATAAAAAAAGAAATCAGGAAGTTTTTAAAAAATTCTCCATCCGTTATGTTAATCAAAATCAAGAAAGTACGCTGAGAACACTTGCATCAGGACCAGGGGTGGTAGGGCACTGGAGATGACCAGTACTCCCTACAGGCCAACTCAGCCTCCCGGGATGGGGTCACACGCTGGCCTTGGGGTGCACAAGACTTCCCGACTGCAGAGCTGAGAAGGAGGCCTCAACTGCCTTCCCTGAGCAGACTCATGAGTAACGAGCTACACAGAGAAGCACCAACACTAATTGGCACTTACTGGGTACAAACCAAGCATCACGCTAACATGCCGTTTTACATGTGTCATTTTGCTCCACTTTCAACGACACTATGCCTGGGTCTTGTTTTTTGTTTGTTTGTTTGTTTTGTTTTGTTTTGACCAGTTGAGTAATGAGGAAAATGAGGCTCCGACAGGCTAAATTAATGGTCCCAGTTCTATCAGAACCATAAAGCAATAAGTACAACCCAGGCACAACTGGCTCTAAGTCGCCTAATAGTAACTGCCATTTTCTATCATCTCTACAAACCTTTTGAAGAGCTGACATTGAGAATGTATTGATATGGGGGATCCCGCAACCCCCGAGAGCAGTGCTTGGCTGACTCTGACTAAGGGCCGGCTACTCTACCCCAGACACAGAAATGTCACTTGGCCTGTGCCAGGGATCTCAATTTTTCATTTGTCCATCTACTCTAATTCTGGTTTTAATGATCTCTCACAGGTTGCAGTGATTTGTTGTTCTCCTCTGGATCTCTCCACAGTATTGAACTGTCAAGATTCAATCAGGTAGTCCTGAGAATAACCTTATAGAAAGTCAAAGACCCAAAACCAAAGCCCTCTACTTGGCCTTTAAGAGCAAATTGTTTGCAGTTGCTGCCCATCACCGAAACAAGACTTGGTAGGAGGGAACTTTTATTACCCCAATGGAGTTCAGGACTCACTACCACAAAATATGACATGTCCTCATTTGAGACATCAACTGAAGCAGGAAGGTCACTCTGTCTTGTGCCCTTCTACCCTGAAACAGGAAGACCATCATGTGAGAGGTGCCCTCCTAATAGCCAGAGGAAAGAAACGTGCCTCTCTTTGAAGACACATAGCACAGAGAAGAACCTGAACACACAGTCCTTCTTAAATTCCCCCCAGCTTACCACTATTATATCAGACCTCTTGTTCAACAATATTTCTGCATGACAGTCCACTCTTTACCAAATGTAAGCCTAAGAATACACAGATTCCCCTGCTTCTTTGGGTCTCCAATTCCCTACGAAAGTTCGTGACTTATGCAAAATTTCTATGAGCTAAATTTGTATGCTTTTCCATTGTCAATCTGCCTTTTGTCATAGGGGCCTCAGCCATGAACCTGAGACAGGAAGAAAAACATTACTTTTTCTTTCCTACACTCTCCGCACATTCTATGCAGTGTGCATCCTGGTTACAACTCCGCACTCAAGAACAGGGACTGTAGTCTTTCAGATTCTGTAACCACTGACTTTTATACATCCAGTCTACTTGCTGCCATTGAAAGAGCACTGAATGCGGAGTCAGAAAAGCTGGTTTCTAGTATCGTATCTGTCAGTCTTCAGCTAACACCTCAGGCCGTTCTCAGAACAGTAAGAATTAGTAAAATGAATGAGGATTCACTCTGATCCAGGCTGCTGGTCTTGATAAGGGGCAAACATGAGCCTCATCCTCCTCTTCAGCAGTGCGGGAGCGGAGGCATAGCCAAGTTCCTTATCTGACCAAGGTCACACAGTTAGTCACTGGCCATGTAGAGACTTGAACCCCTGCCACCCACATCTACAGCAGTGCCTGGCATGTATTAGTGCTCGGTTGATATGTTTTGACGGCTTGTTAACTCAATACCATGCTTTATGCATTAGCTTTTCCATTTAAAATAAGAGAAATTGTAATAATACTTAGCATCAGGGGTTTTTGGAGAATCAGTACAATACTGGATATAGATTTCCTTTGAAACCTGGGAAACACCATAGAAAAGTCAATCTTTATTATACTTATTCATCACTCCCATCTCCCAGTGCCTGAACCAAATCAAAGCACTGAAGGAGAGGGTTGATAAGGAGGTTGGACTGACAATAGGTCCTCTGAGCTCTAGGTCTGATGTGACCTCATCAACACACTGCTTTGTCATCTGCATAATGAGGGGCTTGAAAGGAAACTGTACCAGGCATATGACAAAGCCACAACCTGTGAACAGCAGGACCCACGGTTCCTCTGGACAATGACACCAGGAGCCCTGGTCCTGGGCCTTCAATCCTGATGGGTGGGTCAAGTTGGCCTCCTTCCCAAGCACTGGTTTAGATTCTTTAGGCCTCTACTTTTTCAGTTGGATCTCATTTGATTGTTGTCATTTCATGCGTTCACCTCAAGGCCCTGGGGCACCTTACGCACCTTAAACACATCAGGCATAAAGCATACAAAAATAAATTCAGCTTCAATCTTTCCACATGGTGAAAGGCCAGCCACTTATAATAGAACCCTGATGTGTCTGTCTAAAACCTTCTGAAGAGCACCTCTTGGGAAAACAAAACAAAACAAAAATGCAACAGTTTCACCAGTTTGGGAATTAGGAAAGAAGGAAGGAAAGAATGAATGACAAAGGAAAGCCTTCCCTTGGGAAAGAAGGAGAGGAGGGCCAGAAAAGGAAACGTGTATAATGTTCTTTTACTTTCCAATTCACTGTCCTGCTGTTAACTTTAGATCATTTTGAGACCATTCTATCCTGAAAATTGACTCAGCTTCTACATATCTTGTGAAACAACCAGGAGAAAAAAAAAATGTATTTCAGAACACCCAGAAAGCCACAGATTGCTAAAAATGAGATTCTAGATGCAAATTCACCTCATTTCCCTTTGTTTCCACATTTTTCAAGTCTAAACGCAATTAAATTCAAAAGAATAGTGGTTATAAAACATAAATGGAAGCCTTAGATAGAAAAGAAAGTGTAGTTTCCATTTTTTTTTTCAAGTGAAATGAGAATGTAAACCTATCAAGGTGAGTTTACTCCCAGAATCTGGCCTCAACTTACGTGTTCCACGGGAACTAGCAATAAAAAAGGCAATTCACCTGACCCCAAACTGCTAATTCATACCAACACCCTGAGACGGCGCCATCCACAGACCTGGCCCCACCTTGGGATTTTGGAAAGAATATAGCAGAACCAGTACCTGACACAGAAGATGACAGTGTAGAAAGAAGAGACAAGAACAAATAGAAAGCTGAGGTCCAGATGGTGATGTGGTAACAGAAAACCCTGCAAGGCTAATCCACATGGGAAAGTTCCAGGCTCATATCCAGGACACCTGAGTACATGCATGTGCTCATGATCCCGGCTAGCTGAGGCTAGGGCCAGATCACAGCAGGAAGACCTTGTTAGAAATATCTGTGGCTCTGTTTTTCTGTCTCTCTTGATCAAGGAAGGAAGGAAGGAAGGAAGGAAAGAAGGAAGGAAAAAGGAAAGAAATCAAAGAAAGAAAAAGAGAAAGAGAGAAAGAAAGAGAAAGAAAGAAAGAAAGAAAGAAAGAAAGAAAGAAAGAAAGAAAGAAAGAAAGAAAGAAAGAAAGAAAGAAAGAAAGAGAAAGAAAGAGAGGAAGAAAGAAAGAACAGGAAAGAAAGCCTTAAAAGGATAGAGAGAGAAAAGGAAAACTTGGCAGTGGAACCCACCACGGCCAATCCTAGAGGGAGATGCCACTGTGTTGGCACTGCCCCCTGCAGGACAAAACAGGTCCTGCTCAGCACAAGCCAAGTCCAGTCATGCAGAAATGGTGGGTGGTTCTGGTACATATCTTTCAATCTTGCTCAAGAACCAAGAACTTGAGGTTTTCATGTGACACAAAACAATGTTTGAATGTTGATGTGTTTCTTACATTCAGACCATTGCACTTGTCAACACTGTGTGTGCAAAGAAAAATGCCTGTGGATATTGAGCTCAAGGGGCTTTTCCTTTGAATGGACTTGCACTCCACAGTTAGCCTTCCTTCTATTCGTGTTGCCTCCTCACTCTGAGTCCAAGTATCAGGAGCCAGATATGATCCTAAATGTGACTTGCTTTATTCCTTCATGTTATCAACCTGGTTCCTATAGATATTTGTGTTTGTGATCCCAGATTTAAAGTCATTGCATACCCTACCTTAAAAAGAGGGAGGCTTGGGCCAGTCCAACAGCCTAGTGGTTAAGGGAGTTAAATCCCACATGGCCAACTGTGTGGTTCAAATCTCAGCCCTGAAAGCTTGAAAAACATGTCATGTACTTGTGCAGGTATGCTCCAAAGTTTAACAGGATGGAGATATGAAGGAGAAGGGATTGCAGTGTAAACATACCTTAAAAAAAATAAGGTATGGTTATTTTTTCTTTCTGTCTGTCCCTCTTCTTCTCCCTTTCGCTCTCCTCCTATCTCTCTGTCTCTGGTGAGTACATGCACTCTCTGGCTTATA
Organism: Tupaia belangeri chinensis; assembly: GCF_000334495.1. Taxonomy (NCBI): domain Eukaryota; kingdom Metazoa; phylum Chordata; class Mammalia; order Scandentia; family Tupaiidae; genus Tupaia; species Tupaia belangeri. Next base: position 1,807,073 of record NW_006160154.1, on the reverse strand, counting down.
AAAGGACAAAAACAAACAAACAAACAAAACAAAAGCAGGGTACTTCAGTTCAGGAGGAAGAGTGTCCACACATGCAAGATATTCATTGCTATGTACCCTCATAGTGGACCAGTTCATACCCATTTTGACTGCTTAGTACTAATAGTTAAATATTTTCACTATAACCTCTGGAAACAGATTAATTAAGATGTCACATTTTAAGTTCTCTATATTCCTTTTCTTTTTCCATGCAAAGACATATCTCAAAAGTTGCAGGCTTAAAAAAAATAAAATATTGGACCAGCTGGGTGGCGCAGTGGTAATGTGCTTCTGAAGAGATGTCGGATCCATATGGAAGATCATGGATTCGGTGGCCAGTCAACCCGTACTCACAAGAGTATATATTCATCATCTCGGCTGGCTGGGAAATATCACAGCATGAACCCTATTGAGGGTGCCTATTTTTCTCTCTCAAAAAAAAAAAATGCTTAAGAATATTTTAGTGTCCACCAATTGTTCTAGCATAATTAATTATTCACAATACCCTCTTTTATTCTCAAAAGTGCCCCAGTCTAGGTGACAAAATACATGGTCACCCTACTGATAAGACACTCCATTGCATGCTTCCCTGAGACGGGACCTGAACCATTTATCTAACAGAGGTTTCCCAGGCTCCCTCTCGTGGCAATTAGTAGTGCATGTGCAGAGTCGCAGAGTCCCCTGCTGAGCACTAGTCAGCTGCATTTCCTTGTCTTAACCAGTCCTGTATTAGCTACTATTTAAGCATCTTCTTACTTTAAAAAAAAAAAAATCATTCAACTAATGTACTATAGTTTTCTATGTCCCAATATAAATGTATGGGTTTATATAGAGTGCAGGTTATAGACTTATAGTTGTCAATAAATATAAGAGGACTTCAAAAACCTCATGGAAAATGGAAGTACAAATTTAGAGGCCAGATTGTGGTACAGTAGTAATGCGACATTCTGCAAGGCTGATCCACATGGGAAGAATCAAGGTTCACATCCTGACACTTCCCTGAGTACACCAAGTACTCACATGTGCAAGTAGTCTGGGCTGACTGAAGCTGGGAGTGAATTCCTGTTGGGGGTGCTTCTCTCTCACTCATGGAACAAAAAATAAGAAAAGAAACTTCAAAAAAAGTGTGAGATTATTTAGGTAGAAGAAATTTTTGAAATCCATGCATAGTTGTTTTTAATGATACATATTTTCCATAAACTTTTTGAAAACACTGCATATTGGCTTATAAATTTTGTGTATTATGATAGAGAAGAATTATTTAACTTATTTGTTTACCATAAATAATATATAGATGGTACCACAAAAATGCTTTCTGAAAAATCTTTCAACTTCCTGAAATTTTGGCATGTAGCAATGAATATGCCAGGCCAGCAGATGGTGTGGTGGTTAAGGCACTGGATCCCACATGGCCAACTCTGCAGTTCAAGTCCCAGATATAGCAGCTTAAAAATCACACCAGGCATGTGTGTAGGCATGCCCAAAATCCTGACAAGAAAATGGAGAAGGGATTGTGGCATGGCCATCTAGCCTGGAGGGTGATTTCTAACCTTTTCTCTCCAGGAAGTGCATATGCCCTATGACCAAAAATAAAAAAAGAAAAAAGAACATGCCACGAATATGCCATGAACAGTCTCTCAAACACAATGGTGAAGCAGTTAGTAAACAAAAAGGAAAGTGATCTTAATGGGAAAAAATGTTGCTGTTATCTGAATCATATTATTATTATTCAAGCCTCTTTTTTGAGGAATTGCCTATCCATTTTTTTTCCATAAACATTTCCTAAGGACAAAAGTATTTCTGAACATATGGACCATGTCTCTGTTTTGGATGTAAAATCTTCTGGCATTTCGCTGACTTCATTTCACTCTGAGTCACTCTCATTTGCTATAAACATCAGGGTATTTTGATCAATTAAGAATAACTGAGATACTTTGAGCATAACACTGCTATCACTCTGTCTTCTAAATGGGTAAGTGATGGCCCAATGTACTGTCTTCCTAATTATTTTTAAATTTATATTTTCTGTTTATTTAGTTTTACTGAAACAGATGGTCTGAGCAGAGTTTTTGTTAAACTTGGAATAAAATGCTCCCTGGTCCAGTCCTCAAAGTGGATTAAACAAAGACTGGATGATCCAAGTTGCCAGAGTCTGCACTGTACAAGTACGTGTCACCTCCACGGCCTTCCATGACTCTCAATCCTTAGAGAAGCTGTAACTGGGAGCTTGTGAACATTACATGGACCATTTCTACAAGAGCTCCATGAGTTCAAGCAACAAATAACTGTTTCAGGATTTTGCTGACTTTACCCAGATCTGTTGTACCTGTCATTGTATAGCTCAGTTGTTCAGCATGTTTGAGCTGTCTCACATACAATACATACATATAGATACTGCACATATAACACACACATACTACACACATACACAAACACACCACACCACTACACATGCACACATACCACATGCACACACCACACATGTACCACACACATTACATCACACACCACATCCATACATTAATATACACATACTACATATATGTACACACACTGCATATACATCATGCACAATACAATGTACATACACACTGTACACACCTATACAACCTACCTATACAACCTATACGACACATCACACATCACACATATGTCACACCCACAACACGTGTATACCATACACATACTCATGCATACACCACACAGACACACATACCTTTTCACTCTTTCATCTGAAAGTTAAATTTAATTAATCATTTAAATTTAATCTGAACCCTGATTAAAGTGCCATAATACAGAGTGAAACAGTGACCAAGACAAACAAAAGCTTTCATCTCATGAAACAAATTCTCATGATAGAGGCAGATGACGACTATTTTAAAGTCAGAAAGGTTTTAATGAGAAGGTTATTTTTAAGTAGAAAGCTGTATGTTGTGATGGAACTCACAATGCAAACACTGGGGAAAGAGACTCTTCCAGTGGAGTGAACAGTAAAAGCTAAAGCCTAAGGAAGTAACCAACCTAGTCCAGTCTATGGACAAAAAAAAAAAAAAAATTCACTAAGCTGGCAAGTGGATCTTGCAGACTGGGAAAGTGAGAAAGGAAACGGAACTCTTTTTTTAACCCCAGGTCCTTCAGATTGGGTCTTTTAAAATGGTGGGTGGCCAACTGGAAACCCATGTCCAAACCAGTTGTCTCCTCATTCTCCCGGGCTTTATCTCAGCAGCCTTGCTCTGGCTAAGTAGTTTCCTGTACCAAAGCCAACTGGCCTCCTGTCTCTCTGTCAAGTCCTGTCCACATCCTGTATTACCTCAAGAAGTCTTGGGAGGAAGGCAGGTGAAAGGAGTCTGTTTCCAATAAAAAAAAAAAAAAAAAAAAAAAAGACC
>NW_006160154.1:1796862-1803330 GCF_000334495.1 Tupaia belangeri chinensis | reverse complement strand
CACGGGGAAAGAGGTTGTGTTCCAAAAAAAAAAAAAAAAAAAAAAAAAAGTCTACATCGTCCAAAGATCCAACTACCATGTCAAAACCCATTTTTCCATATTCCTTGAATCTTTTACCAACTGAATTCCACAAATTAAGCAAGATTAACTATGCAGAGTTTCTCGATCTCTGTTATTAGCATTTTAGACAAGAAAATCTTTTGGTGTGGGGCCGATCTGCACATTGTAATGTAGGATGTATCTCAGCATTCCTGGCTCTTCTCTCTAAGTGATACTAAGTTCTGCTCTACTTGTAACCATCAAAAATATCCCCATACATGTTCAAATGGCCCCTGATGGCACAACTTACCCTGATTATCTGCTATATCCAAATCCTAAGCCATGCTTTTCATTGTTTGAGTTTATTTATTTGTTTGAGTTTATTTATTTCTTCCATGAGTGAGAGAGAGAGAGAGAGAGTACTCTCAATAGGGTCTTGACACTTCAAACCATCCCAACACCAGATCATGGGCACACATATATCCTCTACACTCAGGGAGGTCTCTGGACATGAATCTGGAACTCTTTCATGTGCATCAGCCTCATAAAGCATTATTTATTACTGTTGTACTCAGCTTCCCCATACCATTCTTACAGGTGGGCCCATAAGAACTCTGGTGACCCCAGATCTGGAACCATGGCTCCCCTGGATGGATGTGACCCTTATATCCTTACCTCGGGGGTTGAGAGAGAGACTTTCATAAATTAAGCTATCATCAATTTTCGTCCTGAAATCCAAACTTCTTCCCTAACTCTCTGTTTTGTTTAGTTTTGTTTTCGCATACTACTGATGGTAACTTTGAATAACATAAATATGCTTTCTGAATCTTAGGTTCTTTATCTGCAAAGTAAGTAGAAAACTGCCTTCCTCATTGTATTGTTATGGTTTTGACAATAATCTGTCCCCTAAAGGTTTATGTTCTTGAATTTGATCCCCAGTGTAATGGCTTGGGAGGTGGTGAATCCTAGTGGGCAGTGATTTCATCATGGAGGCATTGGTTTCTTGAATGGATTAATACTGTCTCACTTGACACTAAGTTCTAACTCTCACGTGAAGATATTATTAGATCATTAGGAAAGTCGTATTTTTCTATTTTTTCATGCAAAAATGTGTCGTGGCTTTCCCAGTGACCCAATAGTTCTGTGAGTACAGGTTGATAAAGGAAGAGGGATGACCCCAAGTCTCTCTCTCTCTGTCTCTCTCTCTGTGTCTCTCTCTCTCTTCATGCATACACCACCTTCTCTGCATCTGTCAGATATGTTGTGATTTAGGCAAGTCTAGTGCCCGCCCTGTGCCTTTAGACTTGCCAGCCACCAGAACTGTGAGCCAAATACATCTCTGTTTTTTTTTTTTATAAATCATCAGTCTTAGATAATTCTGCTAGCAATGCAATAGCAGATTAAGATAGGAAATGTGTGAGGATTAAATAAGAAAACTCATACAGAACCTGACACAAGATAATCTGTCAATATAGTCAAGTCTTGTTCCCTGCTCTTATTTGTTAAAGTAAATGTTGTGGGACCGGCAGTTGGCGTAATAGCTATGTCACTGGACTCCCATGTAGTCAACCACAGTTTGAGTCCCAGACCCAGTGGCTTAAACTCATGCCGGACGCATGTGCATGCATGCCCAAGATCCCGAGAGGAGAATGGAGAAGGGATTACAGCGTGGCCATTCCCTCTGGGGGGTGATTTCTCACCTTCTGTCTCTCTGTCTCTCTCTGTCTTTCTGGCAAACTCATATGCCCTATAGCAAAAACCTCTCCAAAAAGAGAATTAAAGTAAACGTTGCTTGCTTAGTGCCAGGTCAAAAGTAGAAGCCTGGTCCCTTATATCTATGACTTCTTTCTAAGTGATCTGTGGGGCTATTTTTTTCCATAAAACATAACATGTACTCGTAACCAAAAAACAATATTCTCATAATGCCCATAACTAAAAGGTGGTTTGTGTCTCTAATATATTTTGAAAGGGGATTGTGTCTGAATGGGGTTGGGAAGGGAATGAGTGTTGACATAGGGAGAATGGAGAGAAAGTCACTTAAGGCTTCCTGCTCTTCTGCTGCTTCCCTCCTGACAAAGGCTATGAGAAATGGACCACAGTAAGCAAATTAGAGGGGTTATTTTACACAGTGAGGGGGGAAAAATCTCCTATAAGAAAGTTTCTTTTTTTTAAATGATAATCTTCTTGACTTCATTGACATCCACATCAAGACTATTCAGAGTATAACAAAGACACATCAACACAGATGGCAAGTGAGGCCCGGAAGCTAGCACTTTCTCTAGGAACAAGTACCTCATTTGCAGAAGACAGAAATTTCATTAAATCATCTGCCTTGGGTATGATAGCAATGAAGGAGTGAAAGACCACTGGTAAAGTCGGTGAAGTCTCTAATCACAGAAAGTTGTATTTTCAAGTTAGTTTATCCTGACCTAGTTGCCAACAGTTGAGGAAGTCTCCTGAAAATGAAAAGAATGATCAAGCTTTCCTATGTAAGTCCTACAAAGCTCATTTTTCCCAAATGGACTGCCCTCCAAGAGGCTTATCAGTCTAAGTTCAACAGGCCTTTCTAGGGCCTCTCATTAACTATGGCCCAGGACATTGTCCCTGAAAGTGTTGACTGGCTGAGAATACTCTCTTATGGCAATCTCACTTCCCTTCATTTGAAATCTCCCACAACTATTTCAGTAGCCATTCTCGGTTATAAAGACCAACTGAAAGACTTAAGTAAGATTCAGAATCAAGACTCAGTCTTTGATATTTTTGATACTTAATGTTACCAAGTGATTGGCCCAAAGCTGGACACCTGATTACTGCACTGGGTCTCCTCTGCCTAAAGGCACTTGACTCTACTATCCTGTTTGTCAGGCCATCTGCTCACCATTGTCTAGGGAGGATGACTGACCATCAACCCTGAGAAGACCTCCTCCATAGTTTGATCTTCCCCTTGAGTCAAATGGCATGCTTTGTAAATGTGTGGCAGTACTTAAGCAAGAACTTTTTAAAGATGTTATTACTAGTTCTTATTTTTAGAAGAATTTCACAAAGTTGAAATTATAAACTAATTAAAATAGGCTAGAACACAATTTCTCTGCTTTGTCCCATCCAGGATGGAAACCCTAATCAAGAGCATTACTGGGAACTAGCAGCGTAAATGGCTATGTCGCTGGACTCCCACGTAGTCGACCGCGGTTCGCGTCCTGGACCCGGTGGCTTAAAACTCACACTGGGCGCATGTGCGTGCGTGCCCAAGATCCCGAGAGGAGAATGGAGGAAAAGGGATTGCGGCATGACCATCCCCCCTGGGGGGTGATTTCTCGCTTTCTGTCTCTATGTCTCTGTCTGGCGAGCGCATGCACCCTATCGCGAAAACCTCTCCAAAAAAAAAAGCATTACTGTGATGTATATGTAATTCTCTATACCCATATAATACCTTGGAATTAAATGAATTGGAAACTCAATTAAATCTCATTTCTACATTTTTGTTAAAGTTTATTTCTCCCATGTAAGAGAGAAACAGAGCAGATACCCTCAACATAGTTACATGACACTACCGACTCCCAGCCTCAGCCAGTCAGGATCACAGGTGCACACACAGCATTCCCAGGGGGACCTTGGGATGCAAATCTGGGACCGTTCCCATGCAGCCTTAGAGTTGGAGTCTTGTATCACTGCTGTGCCACTGCAGCTGGCTTATCTCGCATTTGTGTTACTGTTCTTATTACTGTTTGTAGGGGAGGAAGACTTTCCCTCTACCATCCTAGGTACTACAGCTGGGACTATGAAATAAACTGACAACAGGCAGATTAACAGGAGAAAGACATATACATTTATTAACTTTTAACATTTTATGCACCGGGTCATCATAGGAGGGGGAGTGAATACCCAAACCAGCAGTGAGATTTGAGAGCTTGTAACGTTGTCTTAATAGTGGAAGGGGAAGGGGGAAATCGGCTACTTAGGGGAAAGTAAATGATTTTTAGAAAAGATGAATGGGGGGGACCAGCAGTTAGCATAATGGCTATGTTGCTGGACTCCCCACATAGTTGACCGTGGTTTGCGTCCCAAACCCGGGGGCTTAAAACTCATGCCGGGCGCGTGTGCGTGCGTGCCCAAGATCCCGAGAGGAGAATGGAGGAGAAGGGATTGCGGCGTGACCATCCCCCTGGGGGGTGATTTCTCACTTTCTGTCTCTCTGTCTCTCTCTGTCTGTCTGGTGAGCACACGCGCCCTATAGCGAAAACCTCTCAAAAAAAAAAAAAAAGTGAAAAAGAAAAGATGAATGGGGCCCTTAAAAATATCAATGGGAGATAAAGGAGTTTGTCACAAATTCTGTCCGCGTGTGGTGTCCACTCCTAGGCACTGTTGTAATAAGTTCATCTTCCCTGGTGGATGAGACTCCTGGGGAGAGGACAGATGGCAATGAAGCTCCTTTGTAGGAAATGCCTTTAGCGAGATAAAGAGAGGCCAGAAAAAGCTCCTCCTGCACATGCCGTCTTTCCCGTGCCTTCAGTTCAGAATCACTGATGCACCAAAGCTGCGTATTGTGGAGTGGCATGTCCAGAACTCTGTCACACTACACGCACACACACTTCATCCTGCTGCTTCTTTTAAAGTTTATTTATGTTTACCATGAACGTGAGAGAGACAGGCACTCTCAACTGCATCTCATGCTGTGATGTCCTCCCAGCTCCCAACCAACCAAGACCATGAGAGCACTGGCCCAGCGTAGAAGGTAGTGATCTTCCATATAGACCCAGCTTCACCTGGGCATCACATTACTGCTGTATCACTAAGCTGGCCCAAACCTGATCCTTGAAAGGCATTTCGGAGCACTTCTTATGCATGTACCACTGTACCAGACATCACGGAAACAAATGACTCCTCGCCTCTGTAGAACTCTCAGCAACAATTGTGTTTGTGTTCTCTTATCTCAAGCCCACTTTCCAATATTCCAAAAGGGATATTTATTATTCTCATTTTATAGAAGAGGAAATTGAGGTGTGGAGGGAGTAAACATCTTTCTGAAAGTCAATTTTAAAGTCCATCATTGTATTGGTAACAGAAATACCTGAGACAGAACAATATATGAGGAAATGGAAGTTTATTCCGCTCACAATTTGGAGTTCCAAAGTCCAGGAAACAATTTCTGGTGAGGCTACAACATGGCACAGCATGGGATCTTTTTTTTTTTTTTTTTTTTTTTTTTTTTTTAGGTGTTTTTTTTTGCTATGTGTGCATTTGCCAGATTGCTATAGGGCATGTGCACTCGCCAGAAAGACAGAGAGAGAGATAGAGACAGAAAGCGAAAAATCACCCTCAAGCAGGGATGGCCACACCACAATCTCTTCTCTTCCATTCTCCTCTCAGGATCTTGGGCACACATGCACATGTACCCAGCATGAGTTTAAGCCACCGGGTCCGGGACTCGAACCGTGGTCAACTACATGGGAGTTCAGCAACATAGCCATTATAACTGCTGGTCCCAGAGCATGGGATCTTGAGCAGAGAGGCTGTCTTCAAATTTCTCCCTCTTTTTCTGGTCTCATTCCCTCTGCTTATAAACCCCAGAACTCAATCATAAGGGCTCTACCAGGTGTCCTTGTAACACCCAAAAGCCCGCCCCAATAATACCACGAAAGAATTGAGGTTTCACTTAGTGCCTTTACAATACAACCAAGGCCCAATGCATGAACTTTTGGGGGACATCCAATCACCAATTCTGAAGTACGGAATTTGGGGGGCCAAATTATCCCAACTATAATAGTCGCCAAACAGAAAGTGTCAGAATGCATACAGATTTGTACCCCCATATGTCAGGACACAAAGCCCTTTCCTAGGCTCTCCTCCTTCCACTCTTTTTGTTTGTTCATTTTGTTTCGTCTATTTTTTTTTTCTTTCCAGACAAGGTCTGACTATTTCGTAATCTTCCTGCTTCAGCTGTCAAAGTAGCTGAGACGACAGGCACACACCACTGGGCCCAGCTTATAGGATGGGCAGAGAACTGAACCCAGAGCCCTTGTGTGGCCTCAGCCTGCAAAGTAGCAGCATCAACCAGCACGTATAACCATGGCTTGGCCTCACTCCACTCTTAACTCCTAAATTAACCCCATGTGTTTGAAATTCCATGTGGGACTTTTTTCAAAATTTAAACTTAAGAGAAATCTATGGAAAATTGGTAAACCTTTTAAAATGCCAAATCTGAAAATGCTCAGGCATAATACTTTCTAAACACCTGACTTTCCATAATATTTCTATTCCAATATTTTAAAATGGAATCCACCTACACACACACACGTACACACACACACATACTCACATTCACTTGAGTTAGGGTTAGGGTTAGTAAAAAATATTACATATACACATAATTATATATATAAATGTGTCTCTCTCTCTCTTTCTCTCTCTATCTCTCCATATATATATATA
>NW_006160154.1:1772459-1777965 GCF_000334495.1 Tupaia belangeri chinensis | reverse complement strand
ATATATAGAAAATAAGGAACAGCAGAAAGTTTATTTTTGTTCTGTGTATTTTCTCAGTCCAGATCTCTGAAGTCAACTATACTCATCCCTGAGTTGCATGACTGTGTAGGAGTGTGGCTTGCTATATTCATACACATCTGGTCAGTAGCCAGGATTGGAGAGCTAGAGATCAACATCACCTGAAGTATTTGAGTCCAGAGATGAGATGGCGCACAGTGAGAGTCTGGGCATAGGGCATCAATCTAAAATGGTATCCAAATCTATTTGACCTTTAAGCTTGGCCAAATAGGTAGAAGAATCAGGATAGTGAAGCAAAGGAGGCAGGTATGTGGGACCTGGGGTTTGTGTGTAAGTTTTACCAAAACCATGAGTTTTGTTTATTTGTTTGTGTGAGCAGAGAAGCCCCTAAAGGTAAAAAGACTGAGGCAGAGTGAGTCCAGGCTCAAGAGGAGCTGGAGCCAGGTGCTCCTTCAGAAGCTCCCAGGGAAATCTCTGGGGCTCCTTGTGACGGAGTTTAAAAGCCACACACCATTCTCAGCTGTGCAAATGCAAAGCTCCGCACTGACAGCAGAAATAAAGAAAACAATGCTGATACGATTAACCCTGAGCTAACACATTCTGAAGAGGGAGCTAGCCTGTAAAGAGCAAGCAAATGATGAGTAAAAGCAAGAAAGAAAAAGAGGGGGAAGTCAAACGTGAGCTGATCTAAGTTTTCTATTTTTGTAACTTGAATAAATGTTGATCTTATATTTTTAAAATTTGCTTTTAACGGATAATGTCTACAGCACAAATTATAGGAAGGCAAAAATATGAAGGATTATAGGGATACAATATGTTAAATGTAATTTTCAAAGGTCCTTTTTTTGTAAGGAATTACAGTAAATTTCTCTGAACACAAAGTAACTTTGAAGTCCTGGGTGCTGTGTGGCCCTCTGTTCTGTAATGCCAGGGGCAGAGCTATTATTACGCTGTCAGCAAGAATGCCGTTCCAGCACTCTTTTCTATATGTGTCTTCTACCTATTCATAGAAAATCCTGTCTCTGAAACACTCTAATAAGTTGTTAAAGTAATAAAGAGGGTCATTATAAACTTCGAAAAGTCATGCTGTTATGTAGCCCCGGAGTCTTTTACTATACAAACGTACAAATGAAACATATTCTTGACCTTTTCTTTTCTTTTTAAAACTTTTTTTCCCTACTGTTTCTAGCAAGAACTCAGAATGATGTATCTTAGTTTCTGAAGGACAGTAAAGAGAAATCTTGTTCTTGTAACTTTCAAATAGACCACAGAGCTCAGATTTTTCAGAGACAACCACAATGTCAGATATTTTGTATAGTTATCAGACCGCATTGTCCTACTTAGGGTTTAGAAAAGATGTTTGCTCTATGATCCTAGATTCTGTAAAAGAGAAGACTAAGTCAGGAGAGAAGATGTTTAAAATCCAGTTGCAGAAAACCCAAATGTTCCTGGGTCTGTGCTGTGCATCCAGCACTGTGCCAGGCACCATCCACGCAAAGGCGAGTCTCCCAAATTTCCTACCCAGAGCTTCCAGCAATAGCATCCTAATTGGACCTGCTGCCTCTAACTTTGCCCTCTCTCACCACCTCTCCACTGAAACTGGAGTGACAGCTCTCCATGAATATCGGCCACCTTACATTCCTCCTCTTATAATCTCCCTTTGACTGCTTGACAGTAGAGCTCCTTGACAATTGGGTCCCCCAGCTCTCCTCCCTTCCACTTTGTGCTCCTGTGGAACCAAAAGCTAGAAGACCCCCACCCAACACCCTGTGTATTCATGAACTCTCCTTCCTTTCTGAAATGCCCTTGTGCCTCTCATCACCTGACTAAGCCCATTCTTACCATCAGGACTTGGCAAAAGGGCCACCACCTCCTCAAAGACCTTCCTGTTTATGTTGTTTATCTCCTCCACTTGACAGGCTCTAGACCCAAAAGTACTTCTGTATGACTCATACTTGGTGCCTGCCTCTACCAAATGACTTATCTCACCATGTTATAATCATCTTAGATTTTGGGTTGTTTTGCTTTTAATTATTAAATTTAATTATTTAAGCAGTTCTTGGTTATAAGAGAAGAAGAAGAAGGAGGAGGAGGAGGAGGAGGAGGAGGAGGAGAAGAAGAAGCCGCCGCCCTGTCATGGATGTACAGTGATAGCTCAATGCTCTGCAATGCTTTAGGCTATGTGGAAGATTCCTGGGTCTACCTGCACATGCCAATGTGTACAGACATGCCCACGAGCACATGGGCAGAATGTAGGATCACAGTATGAGCCTGTTAAGGGTATTTCTCTCTCTCACTCACTCTCTCTGATTCCCTTATGAAAATAAATATATAACCTAACAAATTTTGAACAGAAAGCACAGAGAACTATCACATACTTCATCACCTATGAGACCGAAGGTAGGATCACAGTATAAGAACCTGCTGAGGGTACTTACCTGTGTATCTCTCTCTCTCTTTCTCTCTGACTCCCTTATAAAAATAAATGCATAACCTTACATATTTTGAACAGAAAGCACAGAGGACTACCACATACCTCATCATCCTTCAAACACCACCAGTATGACCAGTTTCTACTATTATTAACATCTTGCACTAGTGTGGAGCATTTGTTACAATTGAGGAGCTGATATTAATACATAACATTAGCTAAAGTCAGTGATTTATTTCAGGGTTCACTTTAGATGTTGTGTAAGTGTATGAGTTTTGTATTTGAGTATAATGCTGTATGTCCATCATTATAATATTATACAGAATAGTTTTACTGCCCTAAAAATTCTCTGTGCTCCACCTATTCATCACTCCTTCTGCAAATCCCTAGAAGTCTCTGATCTTTTCACAAACACTGTAGTTTTACCTTTTCCAGAATATTATATGATTGGAATTCTACAGTACGTAGCTGTGGTCTTTTAAGTTTGGCTTCTTCAACTATGCAAAATACATTGAAGAATGAGCTCTGTAGCATTCATTTCTTTATAACTGAATAATATTTTATTATCTGAATATGCTATAGATTTTTTTATCCATTCACCTATTGAAGGATTCTTGGGCTACGTCCAAATATTGGCAACTGCGAACACTGCTGTTATAAAGATTCCTATGCAGGTTTAAGTGTGGACACATTTTCAACCCATTTGGGTAAACACCAAAAAGCACAACTGCTATGTTTTAGTCCATTTGGTCTGTTATACACAGAATGTCATAACTGGGTGGCTTATAAACCACAGAAATTTGTCATAATGCTGACGGCTGGAAGTCCAAGATCCAGATCTGGTAGATTTAGTGTCTGTTGAGAGCCCACTTCCAGATTCATAAACAGTGATTTTCTCACTGCATTCTCCCATGTTGGAAGAGATAAGAGAGTTTTTTGGAGACTTTTTTTACATAAGGACTCCACACTCATGACCTCATTATCTTCCAAGAGACCGAACTCTCAACACTATCATTTTACAGGACTAAGTTTCCATATTGAATTTTGGGAACATGCATTCAGTATATAGTAATGAGAATATGTTTAGTTTTGTAAAGAAACTGCTAAACTGTCTTCCAAAGTAACTGTATCATTTTACATCCCTTCCAGCAATGAAAAAGAGTTCCCCTTGCTCTAAATCCTTGTCAGCATTTGATATACTCAGTGTTTTGGATTTGGGACCATCCTAATAGGTCTGTAATGGTGTTTTGTTTTAATTTTCAATTCCCTGATGATGTATGACATAGAGCATCTTTTCATAAGCATATTTTCCATGTGAATATCTCCTTTGGTGAGGTGCTTCTTTGGATATTTTGCTCATTTTTCAATTGGGTGGTTTGTTTTCTTATTGTTGAATTTTGAGAGTTCTTTGTATAATTTGGCTATCAGTCTTTTTCAGATGTAGATCTTGCAAATATTTTCTCCTAGGCCGTAACTTGTCTTTTTTTCCTTTTAAATTTTTTGTTTTTAATTAATTAATTAATTTACATTCATTCACTGAGCATTGTCACAACATACAAAATGTAATTTCCCATCATAATATGCTGCATAGTAGCTTAATCATGTTATCGTCAATAATTTTTTATTTCTAGTTTCATATATATGTATGTATATAAATATATTTTACCCTTATTTCTCTTCCTCTGCCATTTCCCACCCTCCTCCCACACTATCTCAGGTGTCCACAGTTGTTTCCATTCCTTTTTCTCCCCACATTTTATTGATTCGCAAAATTTCTTAAATAATCTAACTATTTTCAATAGCAAGCTCTGTTGATATATACATATCTATAAATAAATGTCTGACTTTAGGCATGAAACTCTGAGTAGAACGAATATACTAACTGATGCTACATAGTTTACTACAGTCATTAATTATGTTACTTTTACTATATTTTTTAATTTCAAGAAAAGTAAATTTAGTTTTAATAAATCAAAGAAATGCTAAGGAAATATGCTTAAAACTTTAAGCCAGGAAACAAGTCGGGACTCTGTTCAAATAGCAGGTACATGAACCTATCGGCAGCTAAAGACAAGACAAAAATCCATAAAACCGGAAAACAAAGCCTAGAAGAAAATGAGCAATGTTTTAGTCAAAAGTCATAAAATTCTATTTTACCAGTTCAGTCTCATGTACTTAATCTATCTTCTGTTGTGGTTTGATTTTCCCAGTTAAATTCTGGGATGTAATATTCAACTCCATACTTGTCCCCACAATTATGTTGGCCATTTTTTTAGTTTTTGAACTCTTATTTCTGTGTGAATGTATTTCATTTTCCTGATATGGCACTCCATGCAGAACTTCATGGAGATCTGATCTGGTATTGGTAAATTCTTTCAGGTTTTGTTTATCTGAGAATGTTCTTGTCTTTTCTTCCCATATGAAGGATAATCTTGCTGGATATGGTATCCTTGGTTGCAACTGCTTTTCCCTCAACACTTTGAATATATTTTCCCATTTTTTCCTCACTCACATTGTTTCTGATGAGAGATCCGCTGTCAGCCTGATGAGATATCCCTTTTTTTTTTTTAATTTTTTTTTTGAGAGGTTTTTGCTATGGGGCGCGTGCGCTTGTCAGACAGAGACAGGGAGACAGAAAGCGAGAAATCACCCCCCCATGGGGATGGTCACACTGCAATCCCTTCTCCTCCGTTCTCCTCTTGGGATCTTGGGCACACATGCACACGCACCCGGCATGAGTTTTAAGCCACTGGGTCTGGGACACAAACCACGGTTGACTGCATGGGAGTCCAACGACATAGCCATTATGCTAACTGCTGGTCCCCAGCCTGATGAGATATCCTTTGTAGGTAACTTGATGTTTCTCTCTTGCCAATCTTAGTATCTTGTCTTTGTGATTTTGCTCAATCTGGCTATAATGTGTCTTGGAGAAGATCTTCTTGGGTTGATTCTATTTGGGGTCCTTTGTATTTCTTGGGACTGGATCTTTGAATACCTCTCTAGGTTGGAGAATTTTCCTACAGGATTTCATGAATTGTCAATGCCCTTATGGGTCTC
>NW_006160154.1:1771513-1771910 GCF_000334495.1 Tupaia belangeri chinensis | reverse complement strand
CATTTCCATGAATTTCATCATACTGTCTGAGGATGAAGAGGAGTTATTATTTTTCCTTGGAGGAGAGGTATTTTCTTGTTTTTCCATATTTCTTGTGACCCTGCAGTGATTTCTAGTCATCTAATGGATGGTGCATTTCTTCTAATTATTTTTTTCTTTTTTTTAGAGAGGTTTTTACTATAGGGCACATGTGCTCACCAGAAAGACAGACAGAGACAGAGAGACAGAAAGTGAGAAGTTACCCCCCCAGGGGGGATGGCCAAGCTGCAATCCCTTCTCCTCCATTCTCCTCTCAAGGTTTTGGGCACACACACACACACATACCTGGCATGAGTTTAAGCCACCAGGTCCGAGACTCGAACTGCAGTCAACTACATGGGAGTCCAGTGACATAGCC
>NW_006160154.1:1765242-1771011 GCF_000334495.1 Tupaia belangeri chinensis | reverse complement strand
TGAGCTTTGTCACCATAAAAATTCTAAATTCTTTATCTGACATTTCCATGAATTTCATCATACTGTCTGAGGATGAAGAGGAGTTATTATTTTTCCTTGGAGGAGAGGTATTTTCTTGTTTTTCCATATTTCTTGTGACCCTGCAGTGATTTCTAGTCATCTAATGGATGGTGCATTTCTTCTAATTATTTTTTTCTTTTTTTTAGAGAGGTTTTTACTATAGGGCACATGTGCTCACCAGAAAGACAGACAGAGACAGAGAGACAGAAAGTGAGAAGTTACCCCCCCAGGGGGGATGGCCAAGCTGCAATCCCTTCTCCTCCATTCTCCTCTCAAGGTTTTGGGCACACACACACACACATACCTGGCATGAGTTTAAGCCACCAGGTCCGAGACTCGAACTGCAGTCAACTACATGGGAGTCCAGTGACATAGCCATTACACCAACTGCTGGTCCCCGTTTCGTCTAATTTTGAAGTTCATTCTGAGTGTTCAGAGGCATACAGGAGGAGGTGATCTGCAATCTCTCTTCCATTCCATTCTCACACTTTGTGTATCAGAATCAGTGGGAATAGAGGAATATTCTGACCCTAATTGTATTCAGATGTTTAGATCCTGTTCACTTGGACCTGTCTAGATATTTACTGAATAGGAGCTGAGAAGCCAATGAGTAAAAAATAATAAAAAGAAAAATAAAATAGAGAAAAGGAAAGAAGAAAGTATAAAGGAAAAAGGATAATAAAAACTATAGATTTTAATTTTAAAAAGAAAAAATTGAAAACTGCACAATGCAAAAACAGTATTTCACAGTTGAAGTTCAGGATCCATGTGGAGGTGGGCCTGGGTTCGTGCCTTTCCTAAACAGAATGGGGAGAGGCACCTACCAACACAATAATGGGGCTTGAGAGTCCAGAGAATATTTTACCTTAAAATTTTTTTTACAATTAAAAGACTCAAGGAGACACAGAGGAGATAGAGAGAAATGGAGAGAAAGAGACAGGTAACACTACCCACCAGAAATAAGTGAGGAAGAAGTCTCAGTGGAAAATCTTCATTTTAAGTCTCTCTCTTTTTTTTTTTTTTTGGAGAGATTTTTCCTATAGGGCGCATGCACTTGCCAGACAGACAGAGAGAGACAGAGAGACAAAAAGCGAGAAATCACCCCCCAGGGGGATGGCCACACTGCAATCCCTTCTCCTCCATTCCTCTCAGGATCTTGGGCACGTACGCACATGCGCCCGGCGTGAGTTTAAGCCACCGAGTCCAGGACTCGAACCATGGTCGACTATGTGGGAGTCCAGCAACATAGCCATTATGCTAATTGCTGGTCCTTGACTTGTCTTTTTATTGTGTTAATTTTGCTATGTTTTTAATCTATGTCAGGCACTGAAATGAAAATTCCTAGACATTGTCTCATTTGTCTTGATATAGTCAAAACAATGAGATTGTACATGTGGTTTCTGCATCCCCAGATTCAACCAACCAGTAACATATACATGTAGGGCATGCAAAGTATTATGAAAAGGGGTAAGAGGTGGGTCCTTAAAAGAGAAGTTCTGAATAAGTTTATCTACATATTTTTCGTTTTGCTTACATCTGAGGCTAAGATCAATTATAAGTAATATGGAGATGACTAAAAGTACATGGGAGGACGTACATAAAATACTCTGCTACTAGGACCAGCAGGTGGCATCGTGGTTAAGGCACTGGACTCCCATATAGCCACAGTTTGAGTCCCAGGCCCAGTGACATGTTTGTGTGTATGTGCCCAAAATCCCAAGAGGACCCTGAAGGAGAAGGGATTGTTGTGTGGCCATCCCTCCAGGGGTGAGAAGGAGTGATTTCTCACTTTCCCTCTCTCTGTCTCTCTCTGTTTCTCTCCAGCAATTACATGTGCTCTACAGCAATCCCCTTCCCTACCCCCCACACACATAAAAATACTTTTATATACATTGTACTTGTACATGTATATTCAAGGATAAACATTCTTTTTTTTTGAGGGGGGGGGAGAGGTTTTTGCTACAGGATGGGTGCGCTCGCCAGACAGACAGAGAGAGACATAGAGACAGAAAGCGAGAAATCACCCCCCGGGGGGATAGCCACACCGCAATCCCTTCTCCTCCATTCTCCTCTCGGGATCTTGGGCACACACTCACACACGCCCAGCGTGAGTTTTAAGCCACCGGGTCCGGGACTCGAACCGCGGTCGACCACGTGGGAGTCCAGCGACATAGCCATTACGCCAACTGCTGGTCCCAACACTGATGAGTTGATAGATCTCTCTAAAAGTTCCTGTAACGTTCGGTAAAGTTATTTCCTTATGCAAGACTTTCCAGAAATAGCAACATGATGCATAAAGACAATGGACTAAGAAAGTGCTATTATATGCATTACACACTGTGTGGGTACTTGGTTTTCGTTCTAGTTGGTATTTGTGTGTCTGGTGAGGGATACAGGCAGACACACAAATAACCAGAAAGTCATAGCATACCACTTCTATGGACCCAGTTCACTGGTTTTGGTAACCTCCTTGTCTTTCAAAGTCCTGCCTTCTTAGAAAATGCTGCCCAGTGACAATATTCCAGGAAGAGTCATAGGACATTTGCTCATCTGCTTCAGGCCCTTTTGTCCCCTGAATGACAGTCATGTTTGCCTTCTATAGGCAACTATAAAATAAATCCATGAAATACAACTCAGGATTATATCAAAACTACAGAATTCAGCTTTTAACATCTTGCCGCACACCCATGACATTGTCGGGATTACTCTCCTATGTAAAGACCCGGTAGGACATGGAGGTACTAAACTAAACCTGCAGCCTCCTCCCACTTTTTGCAGTCACAGGGTTTTTCTCTCATACAAACCTACTGACGTCGAAGGAAATCTATGGTGGACGATCTTCCAAATTATTTGCATTAAGATGGTTTTGGAAGTATAAGTTAAGTCTGAGGCTTTTCCATTGTGCTTAAATATAGAGTTTGTTTTCCTTTTAAACAATGATTCTTCTGATATTTGATATGAAATGTCCCTTCATCAGCGATGTCCCCAAAACCACAGCTGATCTGGGTCTTCCTGCTATGCAGTAGCTGGTACGTCTTCTGAGGCCTCCCCATCTATCTTCCACCCTCTACCCCCAGATTATCCAGATCTAGAAATCACTGCATCCTTTCTCTCTCCAGACATTCTAGGCCCATGCCCTCCTCAAGACTGCTATACATGATGCTTTGTCCTCATCCTTTAGGTCTGTCTTAATGTCACCACCCCAGAGAGCCTTCTCTGACTATCCTAAAGGCAACTTGTATCATTCATCTCCTCTTAAGTCACTCTCCAGTTCATGTCCCTATATTACATTGTACATAGCACTTCTCAATACCTAAAATTAAATTCCTTTGTGTATGGGTGTATCATCTGTTCCTTCAAAGTACAAAACATAAGTTCTTACAAGGTAAGGATAGCATCTTTTCCACATCTGTTTCCCAAGTCTTAAAGCAGGGTCCGGTATATAGATGAGCTAGTTATCTGTTTAATTATTGAATATAGAAGTTTAACCTAAAGAATGTAATTCATGGGATCAGCAGTTAGTGTAATGGCTATGTCGCTGGACTCCCACGTAGTTGACTGCGGTTCAAGTCCCGGACCCACTGGCTTAAACTCACGCCGGACGCATGTGCATACGTGCCCAAGATCCCAAGAGGAGAATGGAGGAGAAGGGATTGCGGCGTGACCATCCCCCTGGGGGGTGATTTCTCGCTTTCTGTCTCTCTGTCTCTCTCTGTCTGGCGAGTGCACGCGCTCTATAGCAAAAACCTCTCCAAAAAAAATAAATGAATGTAATTCATTATCCACATTTATTATTTCTCTTCTGTTTGATTAATATTGAGTAAAGAATGTGCTGGGGCCAACCTGTGGTGTGGTGGTTAAGATTATTGGATGACACATGGCTGATTGTGTGGTATGAGTCCCAGACCTGGTAGCTTAAGAAATGTACCAGGTACACATGCACACATGCCCAAAATTCCAAGGAAGGAAAAATTGAAGAGAAAAGATTGTAGCATAACCATGCCACACGAGGGATGCTTTTTCACTTTTCCTCTCTCTCTCTCTTTCTCCAGCATGCTCATGAGCCCTCTGGGGGGAAAAAAAAAATAGAGCTTTTATGCTTTCCTTTTTTTTTTTTTTAAGAGATTTTTGCCCAGGTTGTATCTGCTCACCTTCCTCCTGGGGTCTTGGTCACGCATGCACACATGCCCAGCATGAGTTTCAAGCCACCAGGTTCAAGACTCGAACCATAGTCAGACCTGTGGGAGTCCAGAGATGTGGCTGCTTCGCCATCTGCTGGCCCTTGCATTACTTGTATATAATGCATCTTTCCATTATGAATGTTATGATGTAAAAGAGAGAATTTCTTCCTGAAGGCTTTCTTATGAATCAACATTAGATGTCCAACATGTGCTCGCAGTATCCATCTCTGTCGTTGAATAAAGCATGAGGGAGACTTTCTGGACTTCGGCCCCTCTCTGGCCTGAGGCTCTTACGTAGTCCTAAGACACCGTAAGTATTTCTCTGCTGGATTCTTTATCACATTAGCATATTTCCCCAAAAGACTGCTGACTAATTAAAGGCAGAGATCCCCCCATCTTCTTTTTTCTTTGGCACTTACAACGCTCCCTACATGATAGAACCTCAAGAAGTGTTTGTTAAGTTAATAAATAGGAGCTTTCTTCACTATTTACTTCCTGATAGCTTTAAAGATCCTGATAGGATCTTTGGGCCCAGGCAGAGGAACTGCATTTAGTGTAACTGAGCCCACATGGGGAAAGTCCTGGGTTCCAATCCTGGGAACTTCCTGAGAACACAGGGCATGTGCATGCCCTTGATCTAGTAGGTTATGGCCGGGATTGGATTATTGTATGAAGACCTGTTGAGGGTGCTTGACTGTCATTCGGTTCTTCTCTTTCTGTCTCTCTTTATTTATTTGTAAAGATATGAATACATTTTAGGAGCCAGCAGATGGCATAGTGGTTAAAGTGCTGGACTCCCATGTGGCTGACTACAGTTCAAGTCTCAGACCCAGAGGCTTAAAACTAATGCAAGGTGTGTGTGCATGTGTGCCCAAAATCCCAAGAGGAAAATGGAAGAGAAGGGACTGTAGAGTGGCTCTTCCTCCCTAAGGGGTGATTCCTCACACTATGTCTCTCTGTCTCTCTTGTCTCTCCAGCAAGCAAACTTGCTCTATAGTAAAAAGCTCCCCCCAAAATAAAAGTGACATAAATTTTAGAAATAAAATATTAAAGATGAGAGATTTAAGTGAAGGTTTTTCCACATATATGTAAATCTATAGATTTTCTCTTGATTGTAAAGTTCAAGATGTTTAGTATAGAAATCATAGAGGTTAGGAGCCAGCAGGCATTATGGGGGAAGGAGTAAGATGCTGGATTTTCACCTAGCCAACCACAGTTTGCATACCAGACCTAGTGGTTTGAAAATCATGGCAAGTATGTGTACATGCCCAAAGTCCCAGAAGAATGATGAAGGAGAAGGGATTGCAATGTGACTACCACCCCCTGGGGGTAGAGGGGGTGATTTCTCCTTTTCTCTCTCTCTGTCTCGCTGGCAAGTGCATGCACCCTATAACAAAAATCTCTTTAAAAAAACAACAACAACAACAACAACAGGGACCAGCAGATGACGTAATGGCTACGTCGCTGGACTCCCATGTAGTTGACCATGGTTCGAGTCCTGGACCCAGTGGCTTAAACTCATGCCAGG
>NW_006160154.1:1731150-1760476 GCF_000334495.1 Tupaia belangeri chinensis | reverse complement strand
TTTTTTTTTTTTTTGGAGAGATTTTTCCTATAGGGCGCATGCACTTGCCAGACAGACAGAGAGAGACAGAGAGACAAAAAGCGAGAAATCACCCCCCAGGGGGATGGCCACACTGCAATCCCTTCTCCTCCATTCCTCTCAGGATCTTGGGCACGTACGCACATGCGCCCGGCGTGAGTTTAAGCCACCGAGTCCAGGACTCGAACCATGGTCGACTATGTGGGAGTCCAGCAACATAGCCATTATGCTAATTGCTGGTCCTTGACTTGTCTTTTTATTGTGTTAATTTTGCTATGTTTTTAATCTATGTCAGGCACTGAAATGAAAATTCCTAGACATTGTCTCATTTGTCTTGATATAGTCAAAACAATGAGATTGTACATGTGGTTTCTGCATCCCCAGATTCAACCAACCAGTAACATATACATGTAGGGCATGCAAAGTATTATGAAAAGGGGTAAGAGGTGGGTCCTTAAAAGAGAAGTTCTGAATAAGTTTATCTACATATTTTTCGTTTTGCTTACATCTGAGGCTAAGATCAATTATAAGTAATATGGAGATGACTAAAAGTACATGGGAGGACGTACATAAAATACTCTGCTACTAGGACCAGCAGGTGGCATCGTGGTTAAGGCACTGGACTCCCATATAGCCACAGTTTGAGTCCCAGGCCCAGTGACATGTTTGTGTGTATGTGCCCAAAATCCCAAGAGGACCCTGAAGGAGAAGGGATTGTTGTGTGGCCATCCCTCCAGGGGTGAGAAGGAGTGATTTCTCACTTTCCCTCTCTCTGTCTCTCTCTGTTTCTCTCCAGCAATTACATGTGCTCTACAGCAATCCCCTTCCCTACCCCCCACACACATAAAAATACTTTTATATACATTGTACTTGTACATGTATATTCAAGGATAAACATTCTTTTTTTTTGAGGGGGGGGGAGAGGTTTTTGCTACAGGATGGGTGCGCTCGCCAGACAGACAGAGAGAGACATAGAGACAGAAAGCGAGAAATCACCCCCCGGGGGGATAGCCACACCGCAATCCCTTCTCCTCCATTCTCCTCTCGGGATCTTGGGCACACACTCACACACGCCCAGCGTGAGTTTTAAGCCACCGGGTCCGGGACTCGAACCGCGGTCGACCACGTGGGAGTCCAGCGACATAGCCATTACGCCAACTGCTGGTCCCAACACTGATGAGTTGATAGATCTCTCTAAAAGTTCCTGTAACGTTCGGTAAAGTTATTTCCTTATGCAAGACTTTCCAGAAATAGCAACATGATGCATAAAGACAATGGACTAAGAAAGTGCTATTATATGCATTACACACTGTGTGGGTACTTGGTTTTCGTTCTAGTTGGTATTTGTGTGTCTGGTGAGGGATACAGGCAGACACACAAATAACCAGAAAGTCATAGCATACCACTTCTATGGACCCAGTTCACTGGTTTTGGTAACCTCCTTGTCTTTCAAAGTCCTGCCTTCTTAGAAAATGCTGCCCAGTGACAATATTCCAGGAAGAGTCATAGGACATTTGCTCATCTGCTTCAGGCCCTTTTGTCCCCTGAATGACAGTCATGTTTGCCTTCTATAGGCAACTATAAAATAAATCCATGAAATACAACTCAGGATTATATCAAAACTACAGAATTCAGCTTTTAACATCTTGCCGCACACCCATGACATTGTCGGGATTACTCTCCTATGTAAAGACCCGGTAGGACATGGAGGTACTAAACTAAACCTGCAGCCTCCTCCCACTTTTTGCAGTCACAGGGTTTTTCTCTCATACAAACCTACTGACGTCGAAGGAAATCTATGGTGGACGATCTTCCAAATTATTTGCATTAAGATGGTTTTGGAAGTATAAGTTAAGTCTGAGGCTTTTCCATTGTGCTTAAATATAGAGTTTGTTTTCCTTTTAAACAATGATTCTTCTGATATTTGATATGAAATGTCCCTTCATCAGCGATGTCCCCAAAACCACAGCTGATCTGGGTCTTCCTGCTATGCAGTAGCTGGTACGTCTTCTGAGGCCTCCCCATCTATCTTCCACCCTCTACCCCCAGATTATCCAGATCTAGAAATCACTGCATCCTTTCTCTCTCCAGACATTCTAGGCCCATGCCCTCCTCAAGACTGCTATACATGATGCTTTGTCCTCATCCTTTAGGTCTGTCTTAATGTCACCACCCCAGAGAGCCTTCTCTGACTATCCTAAAGGCAACTTGTATCATTCATCTCCTCTTAAGTCACTCTCCAGTTCATGTCCCTATATTACATTGTACATAGCACTTCTCAATACCTAAAATTAAATTCCTTTGTGTATGGGTGTATCATCTGTTCCTTCAAAGTACAAAACATAAGTTCTTACAAGGTAAGGATAGCATCTTTTCCACATCTGTTTCCCAAGTCTTAAAGCAGGGTCCGGTATATAGATGAGCTAGTTATCTGTTTAATTATTGAATATAGAAGTTTAACCTAAAGAATGTAATTCATGGGATCAGCAGTTAGTGTAATGGCTATGTCGCTGGACTCCCACGTAGTTGACTGCGGTTCAAGTCCCGGACCCACTGGCTTAAACTCACGCCGGACGCATGTGCATACGTGCCCAAGATCCCAAGAGGAGAATGGAGGAGAAGGGATTGCGGCGTGACCATCCCCCTGGGGGGTGATTTCTCGCTTTCTGTCTCTCTGTCTCTCTCTGTCTGGCGAGTGCACGCGCTCTATAGCAAAAACCTCTCCAAAAAAAATAAATGAATGTAATTCATTATCCACATTTATTATTTCTCTTCTGTTTGATTAATATTGAGTAAAGAATGTGCTGGGGCCAACCTGTGGTGTGGTGGTTAAGATTATTGGATGACACATGGCTGATTGTGTGGTATGAGTCCCAGACCTGGTAGCTTAAGAAATGTACCAGGTACACATGCACACATGCCCAAAATTCCAAGGAAGGAAAAATTGAAGAGAAAAGATTGTAGCATAACCATGCCACACGAGGGATGCTTTTTCACTTTTCCTCTCTCTCTCTCTTTCTCCAGCATGCTCATGAGCCCTCTGGGGGGAAAAAAAAAATAGAGCTTTTATGCTTTCCTTTTTTTTTTTTTTAAGAGATTTTTGCCCAGGTTGTATCTGCTCACCTGAGAGAGACAGAGACAATGAGAAGGAAAGTGAGAAATCACCCCCCAGGGAGATGGTCAGCCACAATCTCTTCTCCACTTTCCTCCTGGGGTCTTGGTCACGCATGCACACATGCCCAGCATGAGTTTCAAGCCACCAGGTTCAAGACTCGAACCATAGTCAGACCTGTGGGAGTCCAGAGATGTGGCTGCTTCGCCATCTGCTGGCCCTTGCATTACTTGTATATAATGCATCTTTCCATTATGAATGTTATGATGTAAAAGAGAGAATTTCTTCCTGAAGGCTTTCTTATGAATCAACATTAGATGTCCAACATGTGCTCGCAGTATCCATCTCTGTCGTTGAATAAAGCATGAGGGAGACTTTCTGGACTTCGGCCCCTCTCTGGCCTGAGGCTCTTACGTAGTCCTAAGACACCGTAAGTATTTCTCTGCTGGATTCTTTATCACATTAGCATATTTCCCCAAAAGACTGCTGACTAATTAAAGGCAGAGATCCCCCCATCTTCTTTTTTCTTTGGCACTTACAACGCTCCCTACATGATAGAACCTCAAGAAGTGTTTGTTAAGTTAATAAATAGGAGCTTTCTTCACTATTTACTTCCTGATAGCTTTAAAGATCCTGATAGGATCTTTGGGCCCAGGCAGAGGAACTGCATTTAGTGTAACTGAGCCCACATGGGGAAAGTCCTGGGTTCCAATCCTGGGAACTTCCTGAGAACACAGGGCATGTGCATGCCCTTGATCTAGTAGGTTATGGCCGGGATTGGATTATTGTATGAAGACCTGTTGAGGGTGCTTGACTGTCATTCGGTTCTTCTCTTTCTGTCTCTCTTTATTTATTTGTAAAGATATGAATACATTTTAGGAGCCAGCAGATGGCATAGTGGTTAAAGTGCTGGACTCCCATGTGGCTGACTACAGTTCAAGTCTCAGACCCAGAGGCTTAAAACTAATGCAAGGTGTGTGTGCATGTGTGCCCAAAATCCCAAGAGGAAAATGGAAGAGAAGGGACTGTAGAGTGGCTCTTCCTCCCTAAGGGGTGATTCCTCACACTATGTCTCTCTGTCTCTCTTGTCTCTCCAGCAAGCAAACTTGCTCTATAGTAAAAAGCTCCCCCCAAAATAAAAGTGACATAAATTTTAGAAATAAAATATTAAAGATGAGAGATTTAAGTGAAGGTTTTTCCACATATATGTAAATCTATAGATTTTCTCTTGATTGTAAAGTTCAAGATGTTTAGTATAGAAATCATAGAGGTTAGGAGCCAGCAGGCATTATGGGGGAAGGAGTAAGATGCTGGATTTTCACCTAGCCAACCACAGTTTGCATACCAGACCTAGTGGTTTGAAAATCATGGCAAGTATGTGTACATGCCCAAAGTCCCAGAAGAATGATGAAGGAGAAGGGATTGCAATGTGACTACCACCCCCTGGGGGTAGAGGGGGTGATTTCTCCTTTTCTCTCTCTCTGTCTCGCTGGCAAGTGCATGCACCCTATGAAAACAAACAAAAAAAAAAAAAAAGAAGAAGAATCAAGCACTGAGGTTAAAGATAATCCCTAAGATGGGACCAGCAGATAGCGCAATGGTGACATTGCTGTACCCCCACATACTTGACTGCAGTTCAAGTCCCAAACCCAGCAGTTAAAACTCATGCCAGGCATGTGTGCATTCATGCCTGGAGTCCCAAGAGGAGAATGGAGAAGAAGAGACTGCAGCATGGCTATCCCCTCTGGGAGGTGATTTCTCACTTTCTGTGTCTCTATCTCTCCAGTGAGCACATGCTCCCTATAGAAAAAAATCTCTCAAAAAGAAAAAAATTATCCCTGAGAAAACCGTCCAAGTAAACATTTTACTACTATACAGTCATTTGCTATAGCCTCTGTAATCATTCTTAAGTCAGAATATCTAATGCAAATAGAGTAATTAACCAAGAACTTTCTAATATGTTAAAAGCTGAACTAGAGCATTTCATAACCTTAATCCTCCACACTCCCACTATCAACAGGCCAATCCAAATTAACATGAGCAAATGTCATGTCTAAATCCATTAACCACATAGAACATACTATTTGGTGAAGATAGTAACTTAAATTGCAATCTACAACTTACTCTACTGGAAGAGCTTGTGAAGTATTGTCTATCATCTCCTGAGCCCAATTCATACTGACCAGGAAAACTCTGGGAGGGGTGATCAGTAAGAGAGTCCTTGTCCTTAGAAATCCCATCTAGTCATATAGGTTGGTGAAGCCTATCTGACAGTTAACATTTTGTAATGGCAATTTAAGGCTTAATTTTTTAAATTTTTTATGATTTATTTCTCTTGTTCCAGAGCAACAATTAAGACCAAGAATCTTAGCCTTAATTATATAATATTTGCTACCTGTTACCCACATGGTGGTAACAGGAGATTAGAGAGCAAAACAAAACAAGCCCTTAGCAGGACTTTGATTCCGTATTTATTGGGCATCACGAAGTAACCTTTTCAAACAGAAAACATCTGAACTAAGAAGAAAAAAGATGACAATAATCCAAACAATCATTTAAAGAAATTTGTCAGATGTTTATAAGTCACCCATGCATTCATTTTTAAATGTTTTCAATAAATACAGAGTGCCAACTACTTTTCAGATTATTTTATCTCTCAAATCCCCATGAAGTGACTATGAATGTTTACATTTTGCAGAGGATGACACTGAGGCTCAAAGCAGTTAGATAACATTTTTTAAAAAATAATATGACTAATAAGTAAAAAGAGATGTATATGCTTCCTCTATCACACAGTCTACCTCCAAGAAAACAAAAGGTAGGATGGCAAATGTCACAAAGAGCAAAGAGAACTAGTATTTAAAATATCGTGAAGGTTAAGTATGTCACAATACCAGGGCTAAGAGAGTAGAACCTGAAAGGTGAATATTCAGAGAAATGGTTTGCAAATAATAAGACAAACTTCCTCTGCAGGGCGTGGCATGTCTCTAACTCTAAGAGATGCCCTTAATGGACAAAAATGGATACTCATAAGGATAATGACATAGGGATGTATGTAGGTGTACGAAGGACCTTCAATAAGTTTACAGAAAGTGGATATTATGAAAAAATCTATGTGTGGATTTCAATTTTTTTTTTGCACCAGGATAAACACATACTTTAAGATCATTTTCCACAAACTTTTAAAAGTCCTTCATATCTAAAAATGGAAGGACTTCCACTCTAGGCTGAAAAGAGGAATGGAAAGGAAGAAGGAAAGTGAGCTGAGATACTCAATAAATGCTTCTAGTGGAGTTTCTTCTATTTTGTCAAGCATCCTAAAATATAGGTATTAAAAAGAACTTGAGAGTTCATTCATATGCCACCTTTAGGCAAATCCATATTTACATATTCTCCCTATAGATAAACACCTCATTACATACTTTTTAATTTAGTTACTTATTTCTTCTATGAGTGAGAGAGACAGAGAGAGAGAGAGAAATACAGAGACAAAGACAGAGATCCAGCATCCCCACCAGGGTCTTGATGCTACAGTCCAATCCCTGACTTCAGCCAGCCTAGGTCATGGGCATGCACTTGCCTAGCATATTCAATAGGGTTTCCAGTCTCAAACCTGCAACCATCCCATGTGGGTCATCCATGCAGGGCAGCACAGTTCACCACTGTGCCACTGACCAGCTCTTCATTGTGTATCTTTAAGACCACCACAGTAGCAGTGTCAACAGCCTTTCTCAAGGAAATAGTTCCCTACATTTCCAGCTTCCAGACTTAAAATGAAGCATCTCTCCCTTATCCATTTTTTTAAAACATTTCTAAGCAAATGCTGTGTACAACATCTACTATTTCATGAATAAATAATAGATCTGTTACATTTTTATTGCTAAGGTCCTTCCAACATTAGGAGACCTCTGAGATCCAGAAGAACAAGTGTTTAAAAATCAGAATCTCCTGCTAAATAGATGTCAGACTAAAAGCTTCCTTGTTTCAGAAATAGACATTTTAAATCCTGTTTTTTCCACTTTCAGAAAACAGGTATGGTCTGTGCTTTCCAAAGCAATTTTTTTTTTACAAATTTTCTTTTCTTCTTTGTTCAATGGGCAAGTAGACTTTACATTAAATACAGATTGATTGGGTTTTCCAAAGCTAACTGAGAATGCTAGTAGAATTATATGAAATCTCCAATCTTCATGACAAACACACAGTTTTCACACCAACCCAGATTGCAATGCTCCAACACTAATAGCATTGTGCACGCTCTCAGCTCATTAGTTTGAAATGAAGAGTCCTATTTTTCTGGAACAGACCACCAAGTATCTCAGAGTTGAAGAAATTAAAAATAGAATTATTTTTTCAAGTTATACCTCTTTGGCCCTTCTTTACTAACATTGATTATCTCTGGTTCTGCCTTCTTCTCCTTATTAATAAGAGGCATTGATAAATGCCAGATCATAACTCAATGAAAAATCTACCCATTTCATGCCAAATGGGTCATTGTCAAAATATATATATTTTTTTTTTGGAGAGGTTTTTGCTATAGGACGCTTGCACTCGCCAGACAGATAGAGAGAGACAGAGAAAGCGAGAAATCACCCCCCAGGGGGGATGGCCACGCCACAATTCCTTCTCCTCCATTCTCTTCTTGGGATCTTGGGCACGCACGCACATGCACCCAGCGTGAATTTAAGCCACTGGGTCCGGGACTCGAACCACGGTCGACTACATGGGAGTCCAGCGACATAGCCATTACGCTAACTGCTGGTCCCGTCGAAGGATACTTTTAATGGAACACTTTGGATCCAAATGTGGATAACCTTCCATGTATTAGGTTGACATTCATTCCTAAAATTTATTATGAAACCATTAATTCTCTGAGGTTTCTGGCATATAGCATATTAATTTTAGTATATATTAATTAATTTTAGTATATATATGTATGTATGTATATATATATATATATATATATGTTAATATATATTCTATCTACCTCACAGTATCTATACTACCTCACAATAATACTGTGAGGTAGATAGAATATATACTAATATTTCAATTTTGCAGTTGAAGGATCTACTATAGCTGAGCTATAAGAGAAACAAAGTGACTCTATGTTGAACTTAGTCTTGGGGTCCATCTTAATAGATTAAATCTTAGAAAAATTGGCCTTTAACTTCTGTTTATTTTTTGCTTCACAAGTATTACAGAACCTAGCCTTCTGCCTCTCCCACAATAGATGGAGCCTAATACTTAACAGTAGGAGTTACCAATGGAAGTAACTTCTGCTGAATTTTTACAGGTACCTGCCAATGGAGATAGGGAGAAGAAAGATTCCACCAGCGCCTCCCATGTGAAAGGCTGAGAACATTTTATCAGTTCAAGCATTACAAAGCCATACCTAGTCTCTAATCCAGTATCCAAGAGTTATCTCCACTGACTCCATTTGCTTCTGCTGCCATGTTAATCTCCGCTTATTTTTAAGCTCCTTGCAGAGAATGGAAACCAGTCGTTCCACTCTGCTTTGAATGCTCAGAATGGAAACTGCCCCTCAAGCAGTGATAGCCACCCCTTGACACTAAAGGTCTTGTGATTCTGCTATTTTGCAGAGTTCTTCGTGATCCTGCCATTTTGCCCCAAGACAATGAATAACTTGATCTACATTTTTTAATTAACATGAACCACTTGCCCTGTATGTTTTGTATTGTGTCCAGTACAGCAGAAACAATAATGAACTGCAGTCTCACCTCTTCTTGGGTGTTGATCTCAGCAAAATTAATTTCTCCCCTTGTTCAACAAGTTTTGTCTCTTCTTTGAAACAGTGAGTGGCACAGATCTGATTTCAGGACCCCTAAACAAGAACCCTTGCCCATCTGGTATCACAAAAACTCAGAAATAAACTAACCTGTAACCTCAAGGTGAATCCATAGCCTCTACTCCACTATGGTAAGATGGCCCAAATCTACCTTCTCTAGGAAAACAAATCAATCAAGACTTCCCAGGTGACTAGATCAAAGCTTCTGTTTCTCTAACTTTATCCCTTCTGTTCCCCTCACTTCACCTCCTTTAGAATTCACATAGATACAATCTGGCCCATTTCATCAATGCACCTAATTAGCCATCCAGAATAAAACTGAAAGAAAGACTAGGAGACTGCAAAAAGTTCATGGAAATGGGAGCCAGAAGGTAGCCTGGTGGTTAAAGCACCGGACTCCCACATGTTCAAGGGCAGTTCAAGTCACGGAACTGGTGGCTTGCTTTCTCACTTTCCCTCTCCCTCTCTTTGATCCAAATTAAAATAATAATATTAATTAATTAATTAAGTTTAATAATTTTTAAAGTGGAATTGAAGTATAAGCTTATTTTGGTGGAAAAAGATTTAAATCTATGTATAGTTTTTTCATAATATGCATTTTCCATGAGCTTTTTGAAGACATGTTATATGAAAATTCCCAAGAGGGACAAGAACCCCACATACTGGTATTCTCTTTAAACTTTAATTTAATTTTAAGCTCTTAAATATTGAGTTATGAGTACTAAACTGTGACATTTTTATTCCTCGAAACTATTGATGACTAATGGTACACTGGACCTTTTAACCAGGGATCACATAACATTAGACTCACAAACAGGTTATTTTGTCTTGGGCCTTGATGGCATTCATATGTACATTTTTGACATTAGAGAAATGTTCTGTCATTTACAAATGAATCTCCACTTTTTATTTCTAATCTCCCTGATGAAAAAAAATCTTTCTAGTTTTTATTATTTGTTTTTACTTTTTAGCCAACCTTGTATTTTTTATTTACTTTTTCTTCTTAACCAATCGAACAGATGAACTTTTCCAACTTTAAAAAATATTTTAATGATATACAAACGGCTGTAATAACAAATGTCATTTCTCTCCTTCCTATATTTCAGGATGGAAGTATCTCATCAGTTCTACCAAGAGTGGTCTGATTTAACACAAAAGTGAGTGAAGTTATAGGTTTAGCCAAACACAGTTATTCTCTGATAATTCTTCAACAAGACATAAAAAAACTGAACTCGAAATTTGTTTCCAGCTTTACTTCTGTGTTCCAGCTCCTGGGTCACCAGAGCAGATTGTACAACCTGATGATACAGATTGATTGGCCTTTCAGATGAAAGTACTAGGACCTTTATTAAAGGCTCTTCAATAATTTCTACAATATGAAGGCCTTTCAATTATTCTGTTCTTGGGACCCTTTTTCTCCCCATTTCAGAGCTCAGAAAAGCTATCTTTTATCTATTTGCTTCTAGGAAGGCCCTTTAGCCTTAGAATTGAGAGCACAACTACTGAGAAGGGTGAGGAAGCTGGTAAAGCACGAACCGAGCTAATCTTCATCTAGGCAGTAAGCAAAGATAAAAGTGCTGACACTTCCCTCTACAGCCATGCCAGCCAACGAGACACCTGCTAGCCACATACAGTTTTTAGCCCTTGACACATGGTTCATGCAAACAAAGACATGATTCAAGAGGAACATAAACACTGATTCCAAAGCCTCTATATGAGAAAAAGAACTTTAAAAAATCATTAATGTTTTACTGATCACTTTTTGAAATGAAAATACAGTTAACTCTTAAACAACATAGATTTGAACTGTATAGTTCTACTTATACATGGACTTTCCTCAATAAATATATTGGAAAATAAAGTATAACACTGTAAATATCTCCTTTATGATATCCTTTAAACTATTTTCTTTTTTCTAGCTTCATTATTATAATAGTATAGTGTATAATTCACTTGGCATGCAATATATGTATTGATCAATTGTTTATGTTGTCAGTAAGACTTCCAGCTAACAGTAGGCTATTAGTTATACTTGGGGAAGTCAGAAGTTATGCACAGATTTTCTTTTTTTTTTCTTTTTGATGGGTTTTTGCTACAGGGCACATGTGCTCACAAGAAAGAGACAGAGAGACAGAAAGCGATAAATCACTTCCCAGGGGGGAGGCCCACACCACAATCCCTTCTCCTCCATTCTCATCTTGGGATCTTGGGCACGCAAGCACATGCACCCAGAGTGAATTCAAGCCCCTAGGTCCAGGACTCAAACATATATACTACCTCACAATAATACTGTGAGGTAGATAGAATATATACTAATATTTCAATTTTGCAGTTGAAGGATCTACTATAGCTGAGCTATAAGAGAAACAAAGTGACTCTATGTTGTACTTAGTCTTGGGGTCCATCTTAATAGATTAAATCTTAGAAAAATTGGCCTTTAACTTCTGTTTATTTTTTGCTTCACAAGTATTACAGAACCTAGCCTTCTGCCTCTCCCACAATAGATGGAGCCTAATACTTAACAGTAGGAGTTACCAATGGAAGTAACTTCTGCTGAATTTTTACAGGTACCTGCCAATGGAGATAGGGAGAAGAAAGATTCCACCAGCGCCTCCCATGTGAAAGGCTGAGAACATTTTATCAGTTCAAGCATTACAAAGCCATACCTAGTCTCTAATCCAGTATCCAAGAGTTATCTCCACTGACTCCATTTGCTTCTGCTGCCATGTTAATCTCCGCTTATTTTTAAGCTCCTTGCAGAGAATGGAAACCAGTCGTTCCACTCTGCTTTGAATGCTCAGAATGGAAACTGCCCCTCAAGCAGTGATAGCCACCCCTTGACACTAAAGGTCTTGTGATTCTGCTATTTTGCAGAGTTCTTCGTGATCCTGCCATTTTGCCCCAAGACAATGAATAACTTGATCTACATTTTTTAATTAACATGAACCACTTGCCCTGTATGTTTTGTATTGTGTCCAGTACAGCAGAAACAATAATGAACTGCAGTCTCACCTCTTCTTGGGTGTTGATCTCAGCAAAATTAATTTCTCCCCTTGTTCAACAAGTTTTGTCTCTTCTTTGAAACAGTGAGTGGCACAGATCTGATTTCAGGACCCCTAAACAAGAACCCTTGCCCATCTGGTATCACAAAAACTCAGAAATAAACTAACCTGTAACCTCAAGGTGAATCCATAGCCTCTACTCCACTATGGTAAGATGGCCCAAATCTACCTTCTCTAGGAAAACAAATCAATCAAGACTTCCCAGGTGACTAGATCAAAGCTTCTGTTTCTCTAACTTTATCCCTTCTGTTCCCCTCACTTCACCTCCTTTAGAATTCACATAGATACAATCTGGCCCATTTCATCAATGCACCTAATTAGCCATCCAGAATAAAACTGAAAGAAAGACTAGGAGACTGCAAAAAGTTCATGGAAATGGGAGCCAGAAGGTAGCCTGGTGGTTAAAGCACCGGACTCCCACATGTTCAAGGGCAGTTCAAGTCACGGAACTGGTGGCTTGCTTTCTCACTTTCCCTCTCCCTCTCTTTGATCCAAATTAAAATAATAATATTAATTAATTAATTAAGTTTAATAATTTTTAAAGTGGAATTGAAGTATAAGCTTATTTTGGTGGAAAAAGATTTAAATCTATGTATAGTTTTTTCATAATATGCATTTTCCATGAGCTTTTTGAAGACATGTTATATGAAAATTCCCAAGAGGGACAAGAACCCCACATACTGGTATTCTCTTTAAACTTTAATTTAATTTTAAGCTCTTAAATATTGAGTTATGAGTACTAAACTGTGACATTTTTATTCCTCGAAACTATTGATGACTAATGGTACACTGGACCTTTTAACCAGGGATCACATAACATTAGACTCACAAACAGGTTATTTTGTCTTGGGCCTTGATGGCATTCATATGTACATTTTTGACATTAGAGAAATGTTCTGTCATTTACAAATGAATCTCCACTTTTTATTTCTAATCTCCCTGATGAAAAAAAATCTTTCTAGTTTTTATTATTTGTTTTTACTTTTTAGCCAACCTTGTATTTTTTATTTACTTTTTCTTCTTAACCAATCGAACAGATGAACTTTTCCAACTTTAAAAAATATTTTAATGATATACAAACGGCTGTAATAACAAATGTCATTTCTCTCCTTCCTATATTTCAGGATGGAAGTATCTCATCAGTTCTACCAAGAGTGGTCTGATTTAACACAAAAGTGAGTGAAGTTATAGGTTTAGCCAAACACAGTTATTCTCTGATAATTCTTCAACAAGACATAAAAAAACTGAACTCGAAATTTGTTTCCAGCTTTACTTCTGTGTTCCAGCTCCTGGGTCACCAGAGCAGATTGTACAACCTGATGATACAGATTGATTGGCCTTTCAGATGAAAGTACTAGGACCTTTATTAAAGGCTCTTCAATAATTTCTACAATATGAAGGCCTTTCAATTATTCTGTTCTTGGGACCCTTTTTCTCCCCATTTCAGAGCTCAGAAAAGCTATCTTTTATCTATTTGCTTCTAGGAAGGCCCTTTAGCCTTAGAATTGAGAGCACAACTACTGAGAAGGGTGAGGAAGCTGGTAAAGCACGAACCGAGCTAATCTTCATCTAGGCAGTAAGCAAAGATAAAAGTGCTGACACTTCCCTCTACAGCCATGCCAGCCAACGAGACACCTGCTAGCCACATACAGTTTTTAGCCCTTGACACATGGTTCATGCAAACAAAGACATGATTCAAGAGGAACATAAACACTGATTCCAAAGCCTCTATATGAGAAAAAGAACTTTAAAAAATCATTAATGTTTTACTGATCACTTTTTGAAATGAAAATACAGTTAACTCTTAAACAACATAGATTTGAACTGTATAGTTCTACTTATACATGGACTTTCCTCAATAAATATATTGGAAAATAAAGTATAACACTGTAAATATCTCCTTTATGATATCCTTTAAACTATTTTCTTTTTTCTAGCTTCATTATTATAATAGTATAGTGTATAATTCACTTGGCATGCAATATATGTATTGATCAATTGTTTATGTTGTCAGTAAGACTTCCAGCTAACAGTAGGCTATTAGTTATACTTGGGGAAGTCAGAAGTTATGCACAGATTTTCTTTTTTTTTTCTTTTTGATGGGTTTTTGCTACAGGGCACATGTGCTCACAAGAAAGAGACAGAGAGACAGAAAGCGATAAATCACTTCCCAGGGGGGAGGGCCACACCACAATCCCTTCTCCTCCATTCTCATCTTGGGATCTTGGGCACGCAAGCACATGCACCCAGAGTGAATTCAAGCCCCTAGGTCCAGGACTCAAACCACGGTCGACTACATGGGAGTCCAGCAACATAGCCATTATGCCATCTGCTGGTCCCTACACAGATTTTCAGCCGCATGGGAGGTCAGCATTCCTAACCTCTACCTTGTTCAATGATCAATATTTAAATATACTGAATTAAGTAAATATATTACTAAAACTGATTTCATCCATTTACATCTACAATTGGAGATGACATACAAAAGGATTTCAAAATGTTCATGGAAAAATGGAATTAAAATATAAATTTGTTTTGTTGCAAAAATGTTTCTAATTTATGAATATTTTTTTATAATATGCATTTTCCACTCACTTTTTAAAGACCCTTCATTTATGATTCATATAATATTTCTATTCCACATGACTGTCTAAAGCAGGGGCTGGCAAACATTTTAAAAGAAAGTTAGGCAATAAAGAATTTAAACTTTACAAGCTGACCCATCGTTGTCACAATTATTGTAGTCTGCTGTTATAGTAAGAGCAACCACACACAATCTGTAAACCATTGAGAAGAGCTGTGTTCTTATACAGCTTAATTTGCAAAAGCAGGTAGTGGGCAAATTCAGTCAATGGTCCATAGTTTATTGATATCTGCTCTAGAGCATAAAAAGCATTTTAACATTAGTGTTATTTTTCAGCAACCTGTTTTGACTCAGCACACATAAAGGGTCAATGATAAATAAGAAAAATGAGATTTATTTTTCAACAAAGTGTTATCAGTTCACTCAGAAAACATTGGCAAAATAAATTTCATTTGCAGCTTCACAGATACGAGTTTCAAAGTATAAAATTGTGTGTACCAAAAATACAGGTGATACCTATAACAATAATTTACGGATACAAATTAATGATAAACTACAATCTCACAAAAGTAAACATTTCGCACACTAGTCAGTCCTTTCTTTTAGGCACAGTGCTCTTTTGATGATAGATAAATTAACAGATATACACTAGAGTGAACTATTTCCAGACAATAAAAAGTTCTGATTTGTTTTTTTCTTTTGTAAACATAAATTTATTATTTATAGTTTTCAAAAATTATTTGCACTTGAACTTTTGTAATTTGATAAAGCACTCATAAAACAATCTGAAAACTAGTTTAACAAATAACACTTTTTTTGAGAGAAAATTTGCTTTTAGGGTGTGTGAGTCCTCTGAAGAGACATAGAGAAACAGAAAGCATAAAATCATCCCCCGGGGGTATGGCCACATGACAATCTCCTCTCCTCCATTATCCTCTCAAGATTTTGGGCATGCATGCACATACGCCTGACTTGAGTTTCAAGCTGCCAGGTCCAGGACTTGAACCATGGTCAACCACATTTGAGTCTAGCACCTTAACCACTATGCCACATGCTGGTCCCAACAAATAACACTTTAAAGCAAACCTAACTGTCCTAAATTTTTTCTCACACCTACCATTCACCACCCACTCACTATTAACCACTTTCCCTGTTTACCATCACTAGTATCCACATCCCATCACATCTCCCGATCTCTAAACTTCTGCCATAAAGTGCAGACACTCAGCACAAATTTAGTGGAGATAAACAATATGTATCTTTCAAAGTTTTGCTCACTTCATTCAACATTAATTCTTCTTTACTTATCCATTTTGAGCCAAGCGATAGACCTCATTGTCTCTTATAGCTGTGTAGTATTCAGTAGTATGTATGTGCCACAGTTTTCAATCTAAACATCATTTTTTGGACACTTAGATTGGTTCAGTGCCTTAGCAATTATAAATAATGCTGAAATAAACATGGATGTACAGATGTCTTTTCGATTGTTTTCTTATCCTTTGGGTAGATACCAAGAAGTGGGATTACCTGGTCATATGGAAACTCTATTTGAAAGTTTTGAGCAATGTCAAGAAGTGGGATTACCGGGTCATATAGAAGCTCTATTTGAGGGAACCAGCAGTTAGCGTAATGGCTATGTCACTGGACTCCCACGTAGTCGACCGCGGTTCGCATCCTGCACCCAGTGGCTTAAAACTCACGCCGGGCGCGTGTGCGTGCATGCCCAAGATCTCGAGAGGAGAATGGAGGAGAAGGGATTGCAGCGTGACCATCCCCCCTGGGGGGTGATTTCTCACTTTCTGTCTCCATGTCTCTCTCTGTCTGGCAAGCGCATGCACCCTATAGCGAAAACCTCTCCAAAAAAGAAGAAGCTCTATTTGAAAGTTTTGAGCAATCTCCATATTGTTTTCCACAGAGGTTGGACTTACATTTCTACCAACAGTGTAAGAGAGTTCCCTTTGCACACCCTCACCAACACTTGTTCTTTGTTGTTTTGTCTTGTTTTTGTTTTTGGTTTTTTGGGGTGGTTTGACCCAGTTGTTCTAACTGGAGTTAAATATCTCATTGTGGTTTAAATTTGCATTTC
Organism: Tupaia belangeri chinensis; assembly: GCF_000334495.1. Lineage (NCBI taxonomy): Eukaryota > Metazoa > Chordata > Mammalia > Scandentia > Tupaiidae > Tupaia > Tupaia belangeri. The sequence goes on along the minus strand of NW_006160154.1, from coordinate 1,743,808 downwards.
CCTTATGACAAAAAACTGAACATTTTTTCAAATGGCTCTTGCCCATTTGTAAGTCTTCCTTGGAGAATTGTCTATTCAATTCATTTGACCATTTTTCAAAGTGGATTATTCCATTTTATATGGGTGAGCTGCTTGAATTCCCTATATATTCTAAATATCAATTTCTTATTTGAGGAATAATTTGCAAATATCTTCTCTCATTCCAAGGGTTGTCTTTTCACTTTAGTTAGTTATAATTTCCTTTTCTGTGAGAAAGCTTTTTAATTTGATGTAATCCCACTTATCTATTTTAGGAACCATTGCTTATGCTTTAGGGGTCTTATTTTAAAAATCTTTGCCTATTCCAATGTCTTAAAAAATTTTACCCTACATTTTGGGTAGAGTGGGCAATCTTGTCTCATTCCAGTTTTTAATGGGAAACCTTTTAATTTTTCCCCATTCAGTATGTTTGCAGTAGGTCTATCATATATGACTTTATTATATTGAGGGTTGTCCCTTCAACCCCAGTTTTGCTGAGGGTCTTAATCATGAAGGGACATTGTATTTTATCAAATGACTTTTCTGCATCAATAGACATGATCATCTGATTTTTAATATTTCTTTCTGCTAATGTGGCACAATACATTTATTGTTTAATGTAGGTTGAGCCATCTTTACATCCTGGAATAAATCCTATCTGGTTGTGGCGTATAATCTTCCTGATATGTTGTTGGACTGGGTTTGCTAGCATCTTGTTGAAAGTTTTTGTATCAGTATTCAACAGGGATATTGTTTGTAGTTTTCTTTTTTGTTATATCTTTGTCTGGTTTTGGTATCAAGGTAATAGAGGCTTCTTAAGATTACTTTGCTAGGATCCCTTCCCTTTGAATTTTTAGGAATAGTTTTGTAATTTTTGTAGAATTCAAAAGTGAAGCCATCTGGATCTGGGCTTTCTTAGGAGACTATCACTGCTTCAATCTCTTCATTTGTTATTAGTCTAGTCAAACTTTCTATTTCATCCTGATTCAACCTAGATACTTGTACTAGCCCAGAAATTTGTCCATCCCACCTAAGTTTTCTAGTTTGTTGGCAGATAGTTGCTCACAGTATTCTCTCTCTCTCTCTCTCTCTTTTTTTTTTTTTTGTATTTCACATTTATCAGTTGTAATATTGCCAGCTTCATTACTGATTTTTATCTATTTTTATACATTAATGATTTTTATCCTTTCTCTGTTTTTCTTGATTAGTCTAGCTACTGGTTTATGAATTTTTAATCCTCTAATTTATTTTATCACTAATTTTTAGCATTTATTTTTCTCATGAGATCAGAAAATCATTTCATGACTTACAAGATGAACTTTATAAAGAGATAGATATCCTGAAAAAAAGAATAAAATAGAATTTCTGAAGTTAAAGAATACAATTCAAGAAATCAAATTCTCCTGAGAAAATATTTACAACAGATTTGTTCATTCAAAATAAAGAATCTCTTTCCTTGAAGATAAAGTTTCCTACTTTGTTCAAGCAACCGAGAAGCATGTAAAAATGAGCACAACATATTGGAAATCTTAGACACCATTAAATGGACAGATATTATGGATTATGAGTATTCCAGAAGCTGGAGAGATGGATCAAGGCTTAGAAAATCTCTTCTGTGATACATTAGTTGAAAACTTGGAGAGATATATGGAAATCCAAATTCAGGAAATAATAAAAAAAAAAACACCATAAATGTTTAACATAAGAAGACCCTATCCAATGCACATCATCACCAAACTAATAAAATTAAAGACAATGACAATATTCTAAAAATGACAAGAGAGTAACACTAAGTTAATTACAAGGGTTATCCCATTAGACTAATGGCAGTCTTCTCACCCAAAACAATGCAAGCAAAAAAAAAAAAAAATGATAACATATTTAAAGCACTCAAATAAAAAACAATGTCAGCCAAGACTACTATACATGGCAAGATTATCCTTCAAATGGGAAGGAGAAATAAAATCATTCCCAGATAAAGAAAAGTTGAAAGAATTCACCAAAAGTAGAACAACTCTACAGGAAATATCTAAGGGAGAGTCACACCTAGAAAACTAAAGGGAGAGAAATAGAAGCAAGAAAACATAAAATAATTAGGAAAGTAAAAAGAAAGAGAGAAAATGACAGGACTATGACCACATATATCAATAGTTACCTTGAATTTAACAGATTAAATTATTCAACTAAAAGATATAAATTGGCTCAATGGACGAAAAAACTGAAACCCTTCATAAGTTTCTTACAAGAAACACACCTCGTTGATAAAGATATGTATCAACTGAAAGTGAAGGACTGGGAAAAGTTGTTTCATGCAAACAGAAATGAAAAAAGGCAGGAGTTGTGATACTGATATCAGATAAAATAAACTTTAGGATAAAAGTGTAAGAAGAGACAAAGAAAGACGTTATATAGTTCTAAAAGGATTGATTTATCAAAAATCACTAGAATGACTTTCAAACTATTGAGAAAATTAAGGTTGAAATCAAAGATTCATTGAAACTAATGACAATGAAAACACTACTCTCCATAACCTTTGGGACACAGCAAAAGCAATCATAAGAGGCAAGTTAATAGCCATTAGTGCTCATGATAAAAATGAGAAAGGTGACAAATAACATCCCACCTCAAGGAACTGGGAAAACAATAACCAAAAAATTTTTAAAATGAAAGAATACAATCGTAATGTTTCCTTCAGGTAAAAAAGAAACAAACTGTACTATCTTTGCAAGATGGAGATTGAGCACCATTGGCCACATTTATCCCTAGAGATCCTGGTTTGCATTATCCTTGTGTTCATTTCAAGCCACCTCACACAGGCAATGAACCAACCACTATTCCACCGGACATATTCAAACACCTTTCTATAGTAACAAGCCTTCTCTTGCTGGGAAGGAAGAACTCTCACACAGTTGTTCAGACATCGAATTTCTTTTCAAGCCAGTGCTGTGGATGTAATTCATAAACAGTTGCCATTTTGAAACAATTCACTCAACCTCTTTTTACACCTTGATTGCTTTTTTTTTTTTTTTCAGTCCTAATCTGTAATTCAAAGCTGCATGTGTGACACTGGGACATTCAACAAGTCCACCTCTGGACTTGGTCTTTGTCCAGACATGCTGAAGTTTTTAGGACAAGTTGCAAAGTGCCCTTCAATGGCCCAACTTCTCAAACCAGAGAAGCTTAAGAGGGGAGAACTATGCCTGAAACCACTTTTCTCTCAAAGGCAGTGTGAAAAGAAAGGAAACAATGTAGAGAATAGCATGCTGAGATCTTAAGGAGAACTCAACAATACTAAAGGATTTTAACAAGAAATGCATTATGCCAGTAAGATCTCTGAACATCCATCTTGTATCAACCAATTTCAAAGCCCCTGACAGTCTCCAACTTTGTTGCCATTTTTAAATTTGTTTCTTTCATGCAAGAGAGAGACAGAGAAAGGGAAGGAGAGAGAATAAGAAATAGAGGCATCCCCTACAGAGTCATCACACTGTGATCTACCCCAGTTTCATCCAGCCTGGATCACAGGCAGATGGGCATGCACCCAGTATATACAGGGAGGCTTTGAGACTTGAACTGGGCACCTCCCCTGTGGGCCCAGCATCATACAACACTGCATCACCATTGTGCCACCAGCTGGACCCATATGATCATTCTTAATTTTCTCAAACAGAAAGCAGAATTTGCCATCATTAAACATGCTTTAATGACACATTTCACAGAAGAAAGAACTAATAAATAAATTTACAGATTGTGTCTACAGATGCTCAGAAATGGCCACTACATTGCTATTAGTTGATACAAATAATTATCATTAGGTTAGACATGTTCACTTTTACTATAACACCTATAACCTCATCTGTAATTTTCTTGCTGAAGGAAAATCAATATTTTGTACATAGAATTCAACAGAAAATGTAAAGTTTTCCTACTGTGGCAGAGGGACAAGTAAGAACCATACAGACAGAAGCTAAATTGCCTGAGCGCTTCCTTGTATCATTTCTCTGCCTATTTTAAACAGAGAGGATCGAGTTACTACTTTAGAAAATAAGCAAAACAAATCATTAGTGATATTAATCATTGTCAGTTTATTTTTCCTCCTCTTTTTTATTTAGTTAGGTGCTGACATGTATAAGCTTTAAGTAAATTGAACGTCCACTTGTATTTTATTGCTTGTTACAAACCCTCAAACCACAGCAATAGTCACAGTTTATGTTAGAAACAGCAAAATCGATGTGAATTCTGGAGTTGACAATGATGGATGGAAGCACTCACAAAGATGCGCTCACTGCCTCCCAGGACCTGAGGTCCTCGGGAATTTTGTGTGCCATTTAGGAGAAAGGCCATGTGGACAATATATCCACTTCCATGTGTTCCCACCCTCAGGATTATGTGGCTCATTTGAAATGCATAAGCATCTAGTATTTTAAAGACGTAAATCCAGAAATAGAGAAGGCTGTGGCTATGTGCCAAATCCATTCAGATTTTGCCAAGTTTGTCCTCTACTTCCATGAACTTGACAACTGGCTCATGACTACGAACCAGAGAAGGAACCTCATACTGTTCCCAAGGCCAGTGAGTGTCACCTGGCAAATCATTTCTCCCTTTGGGGCCTGGTCTTCTCACTTACAAATAGTTGTTTTGCTTACAATGCATGTTGTTAGATTTTCATAATCCAAAAACATTTATGAGCACTTTTCTTTACTAGATCCTATGTGACTATTGGGGTCCATTTGTCCTCAAGGTGGGAGCTGACCAAGGAACCCCTTCCAGTTAAGTCTTATATCTCAAACCTTTCACAAGCTTGTGAGTCACTGAATAACAAGGAAGGTGATGCAGCTTTCAGTTTGCTGTTGACAGTATTATCCCACAAGAAGTCCTTCATTCATTCAGCAAATATCACAGAGTGACTGCTCAATTTTAGATGCTTTGCTGGCCACAAAGATACATGAGACAAAAACCTGTTGTCTTACATTTTGTGATGTAGTAAGTAAAGAGATTAATTACCATGTGATGCAATCATCTGTTCTAATGGAGATATAAGAAATGGGGGACTAGGAACACTGAAGACCTTCTGCCCAGACTTCACCCTCCTGCCCAAGATCTAGTCAGGATAAGCCAATCACCAGTCATATACAGCTGAGTTCTGAGCACTGTGTGATTTTCATTTTTTGCTTAAAAACTTTTTTCTCCTTTTTCTTTTTTTATTGTTTTTGTCTTGTCTTTTCTCATTTTTGTGTTTGTTTTATTTTCCTATTACGTTTCTAACTTTTCTGCTCAGCCTCCACACAGTGAGTTTCTAGACAGGCCTAGATGCATAGTAGCCAAATATCTGAAAACTTTTAGGGTCAGATTAATCCTCAATTTCCATGGAATCTACTACACAAAGGGAGAAAAACAGTGCTGCTTACAGATTTCAGATCACCTCCTCTGCATGCCTCTGAATGTTCAGGCTTAATTTAAAAAAAAAAAAAGAATAGGAAAAAATGCATAATCTACCAGATGACCAGAAACCATCACAGAGACACAAGAGATATGATAAATCAAGAAAATATCTCTCTTCTAAGGAAAAAGAATATTTCCTCCTCCTTCATATACAACACATGGAAACTTGTGGAAATGTCATATAAAGAATTTAAAATATTCATAGTGACAAAACTAACACAGATGCAAGAGAAGAGATACAACAAGCTCCAAAAGATGCAGAAAAGAGACAATGAGTTCCAGGAGGTGGGGAAGCTCTTGCGTGGTCTGAAAGAGAAGGTATACACCGTAAAAAAGAATCAAACAGAATTGCTAGAGATGAAGGCTGTAATGCAGGAAATCAAAACCTCCCTTGGAAATATTAAAAGTAGATTAGATCACGCAGAAGATCTAATCTCAGATGTATAAGATAGAACCTGTGACCTACAAAAAATTCACCGAAAAGACTGAGAAAATAAGCCAAAAAATAAGAATAATATATGAGTAATACTAGATATCATTAAACGCCTGAACATCTGGATCATTGGTATTCCAAAAGGTGAAGAAACTAATAAGGGCATTGATAATCTATTCCAGGAAATCCTGGATGAAAACTTTCCAAACCTAGAGAGTTACTTAAATATCCAGACCCAAGAAATACAAAGGACTCCACATAGAATCAACCCAAGAAGATCTTCTCGAAGGCACATCATAGTCAGATTGACCAAAAACACAGAGATAAGATACTAACATTGGCAAGAGAGAAACATCAAGTTACTTTCAAAGTATATCCCATCAGACTACCATCGAACCTCTCATTGAAAACAATGTGAGCTAGGAAAGAATGGGAAAATATATTTGAAGTGTTAAGTAAAAAACAATTTTAATCGAGAATACTATATCCAGCAAGATTATCCTTCGTATGGGGGAAAAAAGACAAAAACATTCTCAGATAAACAAAACCTGAAAGAATTTACCAACGCCAGACCAGCTCTCCAAGAAGTACTTAAGGGGGGGAGCCAGCAGTTAGCGTAATGGCTATGTCGTTGGACTCCCACGTAGTCGACCACGGTTAGCGTCCCGGACCAGGGGGCTTAAAACTCACGCCGGACACATGTGCGTGCATGCCCAAGAGCCCGAGAGGAGAATGGAGGAGAAGGGATTGCGGCGTGACCATCCCCCCTGGGGGTGATTTCTCGCTTTCTATCTCTATGTCTCTCTCTGTCTGTCTGGTGAGCGCACGCGCCCTATAGCGAAAACCTCTCAAAAAAAAAAAAAAGAAGTACTTAAGGGAGTGCTAAACCAGGAAAATTAAAGTCGGACACACAGAAATAAGAATACAAAAAACAACCAAGAAAATGGTCAGCCTAATGGTAGGGACAAGTCTGGAGTTGAATATTAACTTACAAAATTTAAACAGAAAGATCAGACCACAGTAACACTGCAGATTCAACAGAAGAGAGATTAATTACATGAGACTGAACGGGTGAAATAGAATCTTATGACTTTTGAGTACAACATCACTAATTTTCTTCTATGCTTTGCTTTCCAGATTTAAGGATTTTTGTCTTCTCTTGAACTGTTGATAGTTTCATCTACCTACTGTTTGAACTGAATCCTAACCTTTTTCCTGGCTTTAAATCTTAAGCAAATTTCTCTCAACATGTTTTGATTTTGATCTATTAAATCTAAAACTGTTTTTCTGGGAATTAAAAAAAATCATTAAAAAATACCTATTTAATGCTGCAGTAACCTATATAGCCCCAGCTAAGTGCTACTTTATAGTATGTTCATTTTACTCACTGAGGTTTATGCCTAAAGTCAAACATACGTTCATAGATATGTATATATCAGCTGTGCTTGCAATTGAAAGTATTTAGATTAATTAAAATCTTTAATGAATCAATAAAATGTGAAAAAAAAAAAGGCATGGAAAGTAACTGTAGTTACCAAAGACAGTGTGGGAGGGGTGTGGGAAATGGCAGAGGGTGAAAGGTAGGGAATCAAGAGGGAAGGGAGGAAGCAAATATGTAAGACATAATAAATGGAAAAATATTTATTGACAATAATGTGTATGGTAATATCCTTGATTGAGCCAATATACAGTGTGTTCTGGAAGGAAAAACTCATTTTGTGTACTGTATTGATGTAAAGTGAATGAATGTAAATAAATAAATTTAAACGAAAACTAGAACTAACACAGGTATGAGAAATGTGCTGAGATTAGAATTACTGAGATTTGGGCCACCAATTTTGTCTGGGGGAATAGGACAAGGTATCTGAGCAGGTCAGCTTTTGAAGGATGCAGCAGAAACCTCAGATGGGGATGATGATGAAGGCAAAGCCCTTCATCCCAGGCTCGGGGCGCAGATCTGGAGTCTCATGGAGGTGGGAAGGCAGCAGGGAATAGAATAGAATGTATGGCAAGAGGTTTCTGGAATCAACTGAACACGTTAAACTTTTTTTTTTTTTTTTAACACAGGGATGCTATTTTCACAATAATATCCACTTAGTGAATAAAATTAGAGAAACCATAGGCTACTAATTCCACTAACAACATGCCTTTTTACCTTAAAAATAACAAGTTTTTTAAAATTCTCTTTAAGAAAAAAAGAAAAGAAAACTCATATATTCTTCACAGGAAGAGTATATGAGGCTGGGAAAACGTCGCAATTTTTGAACACTACATAGAGGATTTCAAAGGGCTTGACTTTTCCGCCAACCTCAGTGCTTCTCCTTTTCCTCCTCTAAGTATTCGTCTGCCTTCCGTCTGCTGACTTCACACCACTTATGTGATCATATTCCTCTGAGCAGTAGGAAGGCTCTGTCCGAACCATTGATTGTAACCCACAAAACTGCTTTCCAGCTCAAAACCATGTCACGGAATAGCAGAGCACGTGGCAAGGATGCAGCAGGCTTGGGATTCCTTTTCCATCAACAGTATCAGTTTGCTAGTCTGAGACCTTGGCTGTCCCCATCCATGGTCACCTTCCTTTGTAAGTGAAGAAGCTATTGCTCACCACAATGTTAACTGGAGGATGAGGCCATCCCAGGGAGCAGCCATGGGTATCTATACCTCTGCATTCTTCCAGCCTCCATGGGACAGACCCAGATGTGGTTGGCACATCATTAGTGTCTGCTATTGTACACGGGCCTCTCAAAGTACGTACATGAACCTATCGGGAGCAGAATTTTTCTTTTTTTTTTTTTTTTTGGAGAGGTTTTCACTGTAGGGCGCGTGCGCTCGCCAGACAGACAGAGAGAGACAGAGACAGAAAGTGAGAAATCACCCCCCAGGGGGGATGGTCACACCACAATCCCTTCTCCTCCTCCGTTCTCCTCTCAGGATCTTGGGCATGCACGCACACGCGCCCGGCGTGAGTTTTAAGCCACCGGGTCCGGGACACGAACCGCGGTCGACTACGTGGGAATCCAGTGACATAGCCATTACGCTAACTGCTGATTCCCCAGAATTTTTCTTTTAAAAAAGGAAATTGCAATACACACAAGGAAATCCTTCCTCCCACCTCTCTTTTCCATTTAACTTAAAATTTCTCTGAGGAGCCAGCAGGTGGCATCACAGTTAAGACACTGGACTCCCACATGGGCGACCATGGTTCAAGTTCCAGACCTGACAGCTTTCTTTCTCATTTTATCTCTCTCTTTCTTTCTCTTTCTGTCTCTCTCTGGTGAGTGCATGTGCTCTGGAGTAAATTTAAAATATAAATAACAAATTAAATAAATAAATAAATAAATACTTAAAAATAAAGAAACTCTCCAAAGCAGACCCTACTCAGTGCCTAGTGCCACATTAGCAAGGAGTAGGCAAGAGGTATGCACAGATCAGGTGAAGGTGGCTCATCTCGGCTTGGGAGGTTTCCTCCTGTCAACGCCACATGAAATATCATTTCACGGTGCTCAATAGTTATGTAATGTTGTACGGACACCTCAGGAAAGTCTCAGGAAAGCAACCTTTTTTTCTCACGCAGAAAGCCCATGACCAAAGACTAGAAAGTGTTTTGAACCTGCACTCCTTGCATAGGCCCCTGGACACTACTGACCCAGGCTGAGGGCCTGGCCATGCCAGAGTGCTACAGTGTTAAACTCCTAGGGTCAGATATCCCAAACCCAGCTTCCTGGAATCATCTCGGAAGTTAAAAATAACTTATAGACAGAGCCAGGCCTCTTGCTAGACCCACAGAATGAACAGTAGCTTGTGAGAGAAAATACTGCCCTAGGTCCTGGGCTCAGCTGCATTTAGCTAGAAATAAATAATTCATAGCAAAAGTAGGGTGTGTCAATAAACCCTGCAGTCTGTGAATATGAAACAAGCTATGAGTCACCTTCATCTTTGTAGTACTCCAGTAAGTCTCCTCTGCCCCAAGTGACAAGAGTCTCCAGATCTGCAGTCAGGAAATCTCTTTGCGAAAACTTTCTTAGCAGATTCTGGCCATGGCCACTGGGCTAGCACACTAAGAATTCCATGTGGAATTTATGTAACCAGACAGATGCATGGGTTCTGTGGAGAAGGTATTGAAGTAAGTCCTGTTCTGGATCACTCCAAACCCTAAGCAGTCACATGAGCCACCACCTAGGTGCTCCTCAAAGGCCTCTGTGTGTTTTGCCATCTGTTGACAACCAAGGATTGCCCCTGATTCCAGCAGAGCCGCCAGGAGACTGAGAAGTGAAAGCACTAGTAAGTTGAAGCTACTCTAAAGCTATACACCAACAAAGTGGGTCCAACACACACTGCAAGTACAGGCTAAGCACCTCACAGTGTTAGGTTCTGAGAGAGGTGCATCAATTCCCTCAGGACACTAAGGGACCAGGGTGACACCTGCACCAGCTCTCTTTAAGCTCTGGCATTTGCTGGTTCTCTATCCTCTGCAGGATTGACCCTGCAGAATGTCTCTCCTGGAGCCAACGTTCTTCATGGCCTGTACCATGGAGCAAAAGGAAGTAAGGGGCCCACACAAACCTGAGACCTGTACTGGAGACCAGACACGCTCAGAGCCAGGCATTAAACATAACCTATTCTTTGTAAATAGTCCTCTAGGAGTCTGAGAGAGCAAACCACAAAGTCGATCTTCAGGAAGAGCCATGACAACAGTATCATACATTTTCTCCCAAGCGCCTTACAATGTAAAAATATGTTTCTACCTCTGTTATCTTTGTGTTGGGGACAGTGCATTCTGCTCATGATACTTGGAGGGACTAAGTAACCTGGCTAAGATCCAGTAGTTAGCAAGTGCCAGGCCAAACCCTAAGAAAAAAATAAACTTCCAGCCTAAAAGAAAACTGCCTTTAGAAGTCACCAATTGAGGGCCACCAGGTGGTGTGGTGGTTAGGGGTGTTGGACTTCCACATGGCGGTTCAAGTCTTAGACCTGGCGGCTTGCTTTCTCACTTTCCCTCTCTCTCTCTCTCTCTTTCTCTCACTCTGTCCCTCTCAGTCAAGTTAAAATAATAAATAAATAAATAAAGTTAAAATTCAAAAAAAAGGAAGAAGTTGCCAATTGATAGTAATTAGTTCAATGTATTATGAATTTGACTTCGAAAAGTTTTCTGTTATATGACTATATCCACAAATTTGTCATTACCTCATACTCTCAGTGGGTGTCACCAGCCTATTCCATGGCTCTTGATACAACTTTAGTTCTTTCTGGCCATCTATTGAGGACCTACTATGAGCCAGTCCCTGCACTGACCTCTTTGTATACTTTGTTTCATTAACTAGTCAAAAGACCACATGCAAGAGGGCCTGTCAACACTGTCAAGCTCAGGTACCAGCCCAGTTTTCTCAATAAGGAAAATATGACTCAGATCACCTTCCTAAAATGAAAGGCCCATCCTAGGAGAGAGGGGCAGAGTGGGCAGCCCGTCCATGTTGAGGGTACAGTGTCCTGGCTGTTGTCAGTAAGCAAAGATGACAGAGGTACACACACACTCCTACTAACTCACGAGCTTTTTGTAGTCTGTTTCAATAATACAAGGGCATCTCACACTGTAATTTAGATCAGTTTTATTGCAATCACCTTATTCTGACTTTACTCTGGAGCAGATAAAACCATCACCGCCATGGTGGGTAGCACACATTAGAAGCAGCATGTTCCTGGGGGTTAGAAGAAGACACAACGGTATTGTGACGCTCTGCAAGACTGACCCACAGAGAAAAGTTCCAGGTTCACATCTGGGCACCTCCCTGAGTACACTGGGTATGTGCGTGCCCATGATCCAGGCCTGGCTGAGGCTGGGGATGGACTGCCATCTCAAGACCCTGTTGGAAATGTTGTTTCCCTGTCTCTCTCTGTCTCTGTCTCTCTCACTCATAGAAGAAATAAATAAACTTAAAAAAAGAAATGGCACATTTCTGAGCCTGTAAATGGCCCAATTAAACAACAATTAACATAATTCACTAAGTTGCTCAGCACTTATGTAAATTTAGCAGCTAAAGAAACAGCGGTGTACATAGATCCAGGCCAGACAAAAAGTCATTAATAGCATTAATTATGATTATTAGCATTCATTTAGCATATTCGCTATCCCAGGAACTGTGATGAGTCTCCTCAAGTGCTGTGAATGCAATTTAATCTCATTCATCTTTGCATTAACCTTGTGAACCAATTACTAACGTTACCCCATGTTTAGGAGAGTGGGGTGGAAAGTTCTGGGTAAATCATCAATGGTCACCTAAGAACTGAGAGCAGTTTGAAATTCAGGAAGTCCACAGCAGCCATTCTGTAAACAAGTACACTATTTTGCCCAGAAAGGAAAATTCCACACTGCCAAACTATTCCTTAGACCCCACTTCCCAATTTCTCAAATCTTTAAATTCCAGGCTCAGAATTATATAAGATTGTCCAAAAGTTCATGAAAAATTACTATCATGAGAAAACCATGCATGGATTTCAAAATTTTTTGCACCAAAAGTAAATAAATAAATAAATAAACAAACAAACTTGTAATTTGGGCCAGCAGGTGGCATGGTGGTTAATTTACTGGATTCCCGCATGACCAACTACAGCTTGATTCTCAGACCTGGCAGCTTGAAAATCACAACAAATAGGGAAGCCGTGCGGGGCGCCCGGCGGAAGCCGCGCAGGGCGCGGGAGCTCATGCCCCCGGAGCGGCGGCGCCCGCCGACGAAAGAAGGCCCCCGCAGAAGCAGCAGCCACGGCGCC
>NW_006160154.1:1719623-1727712 GCF_000334495.1 Tupaia belangeri chinensis | reverse complement strand
GATATACTTGGACTAATTGAGTTCATTGGTAGAACAATTGAATGGGGGGGCGGAAGGCATTGAGGGCAATTATGAATGTTAGGGACAATGGAGGAGGAAGATGGGATATGGCAGAGGATGGGGATGGGGAATCTTGGATGGCAAAACAAAAGGCAAGGTATGCAGGACACGGGAATTGGGAAAACATCTGCCGAGAACATGTATGTTGATGTGCTTGATTGAGCCAATGCACAATGTATTTTGGATGGAAAATTCATATGTGTGTTGTGATGAGAAAAAATTTATAATAAAAAAAAAATTGGAAAAAAAAAAAAAAGAAAATCACAACAAATAAATAGATAAATAACTGAATGAATGCTTAAAAAAAAAAAACTTTATACTGCAATTCCATTTTCCACAAACTTTTTTAAGCCCCCTATATCCCACTTCCAGGTAGCTTGCTGGAGAAACATGCCTTATAATGTTTCAGTACATTCTGGCTGACAAATGGTAGAATTATAAGAGGGGGAAAGAAAGCAGTCATGTTAGCAAATAGTAATTAAAGCCTTTAAAGAGAAAATAAAGTCCTGGGGGCTAGTGGTGCAACTGCAGTACTCAACACTCTCTGGGCTCACCCACAGAGAAGGTTCTGGTTTTGTGTCCACAAATCTCCCTGAGTATACCAGGCATGGACGCGTTCCTGATATGGAACGAGGTGGAGCTGGGGATAGAAGGTGGCACTCGAAACTTGTTGGGGTTTCTGTCTCTCTGTATCTCTCTCTCTCACTGACTCATCATCTCTCTCTCTCAGCAATAAAGTAAATAAATTTTAAAAACATTTTGAAATCTCTTAAAAATGCCCTGCCTCTTTACTGGTTCAGACTATAGAAGCAAAGATCTGAGAAAGTGCCAAGCACTCACTCACCTTTTCCGTTTCTTGAGAAAATAAAATGTTCACCAGATATGAAAGGCCTTTGGGTAAAGATCCCATCTCAGTTGACTAAGCCATTTACAAGGCATTTTTACCCTAAAAGATGAATGCAGTAAAAGTATGATACAGAATTAAAATACAATACTGGAAGATGACTTCTCAGGAAAACTTTCAAGAACCATGAAATTATAGGTGACTCATACTTCCAACCCTTATGACTAAAAAGAGGCATGTGGTCAAGAGTAGGCAAACAGCACTGTGAGATTCCTGCAGTGCTCATGGGCTGCTCTGGATTTGAAGAAATTCTTGCTCATTCAGTTAACATAAGTTTGAAAGCTTGAGAGCTTTGTGGTTGTCAGAAGCTATATAGCAAACCTAAAACACAGAATTAATTTGTATTCCAGAGGATTTTGGTCTTTCTATGAAAATAAAACCAAACCACAAAATCTCTTCAGATTCTTGAGGCTGCAAAGCCTCATTAGAAACCAAAGCAAGACTTCACTTACAAAGTTCTACCCAAAAATTGTTATTGTCAATGATAAATCTCAACCAGTCTCTATCTAGTGCCAAAACAGCAAGAAGAAAACTGGAAAATTTGTCTGGTCTTCTGAAATAGCATGGTCCCTATTTCTGCCCATCCTGGTCAGTCAGCCTGCAATGGCCAACCCCTTTTGGTTGAAGCCATGGGTGTCTTTCAAAAGCTGGCTTGAGGTCATCCCTCAAGTACTTGGTACCTCTTTCCCCAGGGATCCCTGAACAACACTCACCTACTAGCAAAACTCAGCTGCCTCACTCCAAGATGTCTACAATGTGGTTGTGGCTGACACCTGTTTGCTGACTTCGTTATGAAATGTAGACATCAAACATCAACATGTTTTCAAGTACCTAGATTCCAAATGCTTCCCAACTCACCTAATGTCATGTGGACTTTGAGTCAAAAATGCTTCTGGGTTTATACCTGCTGCCTTATGTCAGCACTATGGATGCTACTCACTCTAACACTAAAAGAATCAGGAAGGGACCAGCAGTTAGTGTAATGGCTATGTCGCTGGACTCTCACGTAGTCAACTGCAGTTCAAGTCCCAGACCCGGTGGCTTAAAACTCACGCCGGGCATGTGTGCGTGTGTGCCCAAGATCCCAAGAGGAGAATGGAGGAGAAGGGATTGCGGCATGGCCATCCCCCCTGGGGGGTGATTTCTCACTTTCTATCTCTCTGTCTCTCTCTGTCTGTCTGGAGAGCGCACGCACCCTATAGCAAAAACCTCTCAAAAAAAAAAAAGAAAAATCAGGAAGAATATTGGTTCTATTGAAACTCTCAGGGGACCAAACAATGGTATAATGGTAAAACAACTGGACCTACATGTGAAGATTCTGGGTTCATATCCCAGGACCTCCCTCAACATGTCAGTCTGTCACGTGCCTGTGATCCACTCTGGCTGAGGCTGAGGTAAAGCAAGGCCTGATGACCCTATCAGGTCTTCCTTATCTCTCTCTCTCTTAGAAGAAATAAATAAACAGAGAAAAAAATAGAAACAAAAAACTCCCGAAACTAGATGCACACCTTACTTTCTCTTACTTCTTTGAACAGGGCTAGTCTTTCCTGTAATTCTCTGACAGGCCTGCTTCAAGAATGGCACAGGTGAGCATCATTGATTGCCTGGATGGCAGAAGATCCCAGTAAAAGAAATTGTAGGCACCTTCTCCTTCTAAGAGATATTTTACAGAGCTGCTCGTCATGGGTATTTATCGGAACATCCCACTATTTTGCCCTTCTGTAATTGTTGGATAGGTAACTGTTCTGTGTTGGATATAATTCCTTGGCACTGAGTGGAGAGGTTATTTTTCCCCCCATAGGGTGCATGCACTCACCAGAAAGACAGAGAGAGATAGAGAGAAATCACCCCCCGGGGAGGGGGGGGGATGGCCACACTGCAATCCCTTCTCCTCCAGGTTTCCCTTGGCATGTTCCAGTGGCCCATCTCCAGCTTCCTGAGTAGTAAGAGACTGTTGCAGGTGGAACCTGGAGCAGATGCTGCTTCCACGCGTCTATACCCAACTGTCAGCTTTGCGGGTGTAGACAAGCTGTGTAGCAGCTGCAGTGGGGACATTTTATCTGTGATGCTCACCTTTAAGGGCATGTGCCTGAATCCTATAGGCCCAGGGGTCCTCTCCAGAACCCCTCTCCCCCAACTTCTAGGTTAGGGCGAGACCGCTGATCTGGGCATGATTTTCAGAGTTCTAGACTGACTGGATCCTGATTCTTCAGTCTTTTCAAAAATAGTGTGAGCACCCGTTTCTCCAAAATACAGTGGTTTCTGCTTAAAATGTCTGAAAAGGTTCTTCTCTGAATCCTGATTGGCAAAAATATAACAACCACCACAAAATCATATCTGTAACATTTTACTGACTATCTTATAGATCAGTTTGTGCAGCATCAAGCTTGTATACATTGACTATTACATAGTGCGATGACCCGATGCAGTGGTAATTAATCTCTTCTGTAATTTATTACAATAAGATTGTCTTTATTGAGACTATTCACTGGGAGGAAAAATGTTATTAATTTCAATACATTTGCTATCATCTAAAACTCAACTTGTAACATTCAGTGAAGAACCCATATGAGCCTCATTTAAAAGCCACTTGTCCTAAATATAAGGGGACTTCAAAGTTCAAGTTTATTCTGGTGCAAAAACGTTTGAAATCTGTGTATAATTTTTTCATAATATGCATTTTCTCTTCAAAAGTTTATTAAACACCATCACATCTGCCCAACCAGCCTTTATTTTCTATTCTCCAACCACACTTGGTTCCTTCTGGACTCTCACAGATGTCTTTCACTGATGGACTTTCAATTGGTGGTTCTATCCCCCCAGTCACCCCTTCTCTGGACTACTCCTACCCACCACTCTCCTCTGAGAAGCTCCCACACTCTCCTGAGAGCCTGTAGTAATCCATCTCTTCTGTAATTTATACATAGATTTTAAGAGCAGCAACCATATGTCCGCTGTATCCCAGGACTGATTAGAATACCTACTTCCTGGGGTAAAGTGGTGGCACAGTGGTAACAAGATTACTCCACATCAGAAAAGTGCTAGGTCTATGTCTCCGGACCTCTCTGTGTGCACCTGCCCATGATGCAGACCAGCTGAGATGGGGGTAGATAAGTGTGGGAACTCTGTTAAAGGTGACTTCTCTCTTTATCTCTCTCTCTCTCCCCCCATAAATAAATAAATTTTAAAAAAAAAAGAATATCTGGTTCCTAGTAGCTTCTTGATGGATTTTTGTTAATAAAAATCTATTAATAGATAGGGACTAACAATTGGTGGAATGGCTATGTCGTTGGACTCCCATGTAGTCGACCACGGTTCGAATCCTGGACTCAGTGGCTTAAACTCACTCCAGTCACATGTGCGTGCGTGCTCAAGATCCCGGGAAGAAAATGGAGGAGAAAGGATTGTAGTGTGGCCATCCCCCCTGGGGGCGTGATTTCTCACTTTCTGTCTCTCTGTCTCTTTCTGACAAGCGCATGTGCCCTATAACAAAAAAAAATCTCAAAAAAAAATATATATAGTGAATAAATAAATAAGAGCTCCTTTGGAAAGGGGTGGAGAAAGTTGGATAAAACAGGGTCTTAGCACAATACAACTGGCCCATGTGGAGTGCAATGGGGTGGGGTCCTAGCTAAGTCAAAAACGGTTTTGGCCACCTTAGAAAAAGCCTCCCATAAGGCACTTTGTCAATTTTACAGTTTGACTGGATTCCATCCTTATTTTAATTGTAATCAAAATTGAAACAGCCTCTGAAGCCACAAACAAATTTAATCACAACCCTAGGAATAAGAAAGACAGAAGGGATCTTAGGGAAATTGTTTTCATGAGATTTTGTGCTCAGAACACCATGCTGGGGAAGATGGGTGTCTCATTATATAACATAAATCAAAATGTAAATTTCACTGCTGGATATCAACTTCAGGAAAAGCTGATCCAGGGCTAAACTACTTTAAGTGGTGGTTACTGCAATAAGGAAGAGACTCATGACATGTAAATGATTTCCTGTCCCTTAGCTGTCCTCTCAATATCATGTGGATGGTGTTAACATGGTGTTTTAAAAAATTAAACTTTATGTTTTAGATCAAAACATGCCCACTCTTCATCTGCTCCCCCTTTCCAGAATAAAAAGAGGAAGACAAATTTTCTCAATGACCAAGATAAAAATATGAAAGCTGTGTGGCCACTAGTCCTAGAAGGACATTCCACAAGAGACTAGCTTTAAGGAGAATTTAGAAGAAAAGGAGTGTGTATTATTCAGACTCCCAAGTCAAATTCCTAGAGGAATATGAATGAAAGTAAAAAGCTAAGATAAAGACACATGTATTTAAAGAATTGCTTGAAGGCTTAAAAAAGAGCATGAAATAGGAGCGAACCTTTAGGATTATGAGATTATTTCTGACTTGGACCTTGCAAGATATTAAGTGAACCCATGCTAATTTCTTGTTTTAAAAATAAAAATGGCAAGATCAAACACAGAACATTTAATTTAGAATGGGCTCTCCACAGATACATCCATCATTCATTTATTTTTCTTCCTAAAGCTCTCTCCTCCAAAAACAACTGAGAGACCATACAGATAAAAATATGCCAATATTCTCTAAATAAAAAGCCATCAAAACAGACATTAATGGTAACTAATACGTGCAAAAATTCTTCTCTCCTCACACAAACAAGTTCTTATTTAATTGTGTGGTGGGTACTTCACCTGTCCAAACAGCAAAAGCAAGTCTCTACAAAGTAGAAATCAGAGTTAAACATGAATGCTCTTAAGATTAACTGTACGGAAATGGAACTATGTGGTGGCCGACAAGTACAGCTTTCTGTCCGCAGGCATCAAAGTGGCAGTCCTTTTGTTCGCCCGTGTGCGGTGCCTCATATTAAATATTTTAACAACACCCAAGGTCAAAGCTAAACTTACACACTACACTTTCTCATCCATCTCCAGAATATGTGTGTGTGTGTGTGTGTGAGTGTTTTATGTGGCCACACATGTACCTGCACACCTAACCGTCCCTGAATATGGGAAGGCTCAATCTAGACTGATGTGTTTAAAAGACAAGCATGACATTTTACAAGTGTGTCTATTTGTTTTTGTTTTATGAATCAGTGTGTAGTAACACCTCCACAGACAGTTCAATACGTCCCACACAGTGCCATTATAAAGGCAGCTGGCATGGCCAGGTTATTCAGGTAGTGCATGATATAACGGAAAGGACGAAGTGCAGAACACCCCCCAGGGACCTTTCATGCAGGTCACACATCTTCTGAAAACACTTCTGTTCAGGGCCCTGAATTTCTTTCTCTCTCTCTCTCTCTCTACAGCTGTTTAACTATGAAAAGCCTGGAAGAGACATCAAAATGCAGTTATTTTTTCCATGGAGCACATTCCATAAAACCCCAGGCTCCTCTTCTGGAGTTGACACTTCTTTTCTGCTAATCCTCTACCGCTCATCTTTCTCCCTGTTTCATCTCCCTAATCCATCTGGTTCAACTGCCATCTCCACACTCACCTTCTGTGGCTCCAGCCCTTTCGTTCCACACCCCCCCAACCCCACTTGTATCTAAAAATGGCACTGGTGGCCTTCCTCTCTGATCCACAACGGCAGGACCACATTCTCTTCTCTTCCCCTACTTCTCAGACTCTCAGGCCATGCTGACCCCAGCTCCTACAGGAAGTTCACGCACACAAGTTTTGCCTGCCAGTGGAATTTAAAGATGTGCATCTATTTATGAGAACGTGCAGATCACATGGCTATGCATAAAGCCAGACACTTGACAGTTAAAGAATTAATTTAGGGTGATGGCTATAAACAAAACACGAAAATCAGAAAGCTCAGTGATCTGGGTTCTGATTATAGTCCAATTAAAAGACATTCAGAACCAGCTTAATTTATAACCCTATGATTCATAAAGATATATTGGCACATAGAATTTACCAGTATCTTTTGGGATTTCATTATTTTTTTAAACAACCACTAAATTGAATAGACCTAAGTTAAAACTGTAATGGTCAGAAGTAATTATTGCATTGCATCAAAAATGTAAAAAGAGCATAAGAAGGAAGTTGCTGATAGTTGTCTGTTTGCAAACATGAGCCTTCATTCTATTACTAGAAAAACACAGTCATGGGCTTTTGAATAAGCCTCAGATGTGGTCACATGGGAAGGATAGCTTTTTACAGCGTTTGTTTCACATAGCAACCTTGGCATAAATTGGAGGAAGCGTTTTAGTTTCTTTGGGGAGAGGGCACTAAATTAGGAAGCAAAATATTAAATAGGCATCAAAGACTAAAAATATCGAAGCACCAGCTGCCTCTTTCAATTCATGCTACTGACTACATTCAGAATAACCCACCAAATGTGTCAATGAATCAAATCACCATCACCCTCAAATTCCTTTGAATCCCTCCTTCTCCCAAGCTCTCACGTGTGGTTGATGTAAGCCAGTCTGGTCTATAACCTTCTTACCTATGTACTTTCCTATGTACCAGAGTCTTTGACACCTGCATGCACACACACACAGACACACAGACCTCCCCGTCTTGACCCCTTTCAATCCCAGAAGACCAGCTCCCATGCTCATAGTAATGGAATCCTTCCTAGAGTGGGGGAGGAGGCTCTCTTCCTCGCCACACAGGGTTTGTGGTGCTTTTTCTCTTGCAGTTCATAAATAAAGAGACAAGCACAAGTTAGATAAGGAGATTCAAGTTCTTCCTCAACTCTGACACTCAGGGCCACGACACCTTCCAGGAGTGATTGACGCTGGATTCAGTTTCCTCCCCATTAACAGAAATGACGACACCCTCCTCAATCTTCTTTTCAGTGTGTAGGAAAGGACTGAATGGCATAACAAATGTGGGGGAAAAAAGTGTATGACATGATGTAAGTATGCTGTGTATGGTATACTTATTCAATTAAAGGTACGTTCCAGGTAGAGTTCTATTTTTGAGAGGCAGATGTCCCTGAAGCTAAGTGTTAACACTCTCTCCTGAAACATTCCTCGGGGTAAATGTGAAAGAGGGAATCATGGGCCGGGAGGAATCTTGAGGTCCTAGGCAAGTTCTCACATTAACTGACCCTGTTCTATCCAGAACACCCCTTCAGCTCTAGAGAGTGATGCAAGCAT
>NW_006160154.1:1705179-1719333 GCF_000334495.1 Tupaia belangeri chinensis | reverse complement strand
TCTAGAGAGTGATGCAAGCATGCCTGCGTCTCTGCTCTGAGCCACTGGGCTGAGTGTAAAGTAATAGGGAAGGTGGAATATCCCTCCACAAACTAGATGGGCGCTAACCAGGGCTCCCACTAGCTAGAGCCTCTCCTGGCCCTCATCTCTACTGTGCTTCTCTACCACTTTCCCAAGTGTATTCACACCCACTTTCACATTCAGGGACCAGATTCCAGTTGTATAGGTCTAAAGTTGTACATTTTTACAAGCTTTCTTTAAGAAAAAGTAAGCAGACCCACATGATCAGCATTAAGAATAAGACCTTAGAAGGGGCCTGGGCAAGTGACATCCTAAAAGTTTAAGTTTCATTCATGTCATGGTAAATCCAGCTCTAGACGTAGTTTTTCCCAATCGATGGAAAGTTCAGTGAGGACAGCATCTGGACCTTCTAATTTGAGGAAACTTCTCATAACCTTTATGGCAGTTCTAAGATCTAGAGAGTGCTTAGAATGTGCTATGGCTCAGTTATCAATTCTTATTAGATTCTCTCTGTGAATTTTTTTCCTGTTACCTCATCTAACAATGCAAGTCCAATTAGTCATTCCCCTCAGTAAACACTTTGAAGCACCTCATCCTAGACCACTGTGCCAGCCCCTGGGTCAGGGCAGGTGCACAGGTAATCAGACAGCTCCTGGCTCTGGGAGCACCCAGGCGTTGCGGAGAGCAAGATGTGCAAATAAGTGACCATAATGCGAGTCAGATAATATTCCAGTGCCATGAAGCAGAGGAGATAATGGTATTTTACCTGCATAGGGGATAACATTGAGCAGGCCCTTAAAGACAAGAACATAGAGAAGTGCATTTCAGGCACAATGGAGCAAGTGGTGCATTGCAATAGTCAGAAAAGACAGAACTTTTTTGAATTATTATTTTGTTTAACTTTTATTTATTTTATTATTTATTTTAATTTGACCAGAGAGGGACACAATGAGAGAGAAAGAGAGAGACCAAGCCACCGGGTCCGGGACTCGAACTGTGGTCGGCCAGGTGGGAGTACAGTGCCCTTAACCACCACATCACCTGCGACCACAAGACATGGAGCATTTGACCATGGAAAACAGAGGTGGACTGTAAAGAACCTTTACAGTTAATAGGTAGATTATGGCTACCAACAAGCAGATCATAGAATATACCATATCCACTAGGAGCAACAGAATACAACATAGTGACCTTAGACTAAATGAAGACACAGCCAACGTATGCATGTTAATCCATCAATTAATCAATCAACAAGTATTCATTACATACAGGGTCTTCACAAAGTTTATGAAAAGTGCATTTGATGAAAAAACTATGTATGGATCTTTTTTAATGTTAGCACTAAATACTGTTTGCAATGTTCATACTTTAATTCCATTTTCTATACACTTTCAAAGTTCCCTCATATGTGCAATATAGCCTGATCCTTATTTAACCTGGTTACAGAAGTGAATGATATGATCCCTACACACCTCACTGTTTAGTTGAAAGGGAAAAAAAAGTCCTCCCCTCCACCCCCAGCAACACAAGAACCAAGAAGTGTTCATTTGTATGGCATTGACTGCAAGTGCAAAAGGAATTTAAAAAGAGAAAGAGGTCAGTAGATGAGAGTCATGGAGGAAATAAACTTGAATTTGACCTTGAAGAAAGCAGGACTTAAGGTTGTGTCACATGGTCAACAGTGGTACTGGATTCTGAGTCACTGAGATTCCCACCCTCTGCTCCAGCATTTACAGATTGGGGTTTGGGGTCCTCAGATATGTTACTTAACCTCCCTGTGCCTCTCTTTGGTCAACTACAAACTGAAATGTATTAGTCCCTTACATTTAAAAATCTTGTATCTAGATGTTTATACAGCAAGAGTATCAATTAGGTGCCATACACATATTAAAAGGATCTAAAGGGGGAAAAAAAAAAACTGGGACAAAAAGCTAGATTAAAAATATGAGGAAAGGAGTTGCAGCTATTCAGATGATGTTTTATTTGCTGAGTTCCCCAACAGCTGCAGCCTGAGCTGGGAGCTTGGGAATGGGATGAGGAGGTCTATTCCAAGACTTTGTGAAGCAGGGATGAGCTTTCTTACTTGGTTGTGCAGATCCCACGGCTGGCCTGGATGCTGGATTAGCAAATAGATGCCCTGCTCAGATGGACTGATTCAGAAAAGAATATCCAGCAGGTTTAAAGGTTAGTAAGTTCTCCACTCCTGGAATTTCCAGTGAACTCTGAAAGAATCCTTAAGGAAGTTAGTCTAAGAAATTGTTTACTTGCAGGCGTTTAAATTCTTCAGGGCAGCCAGCCTTGAGCCATCTGGGTTTCACTGCACACCTGAAATTGGACCTTAATGGAATAAACCATGCAATGTAAACAAACCAGAAGAGAAGCATTTGTGACTAAGAGGAGCCCCTTATGTCTTAAAATGGGTAGTAGAGAGGCTGGTTCTGTGCGTGTTCTGGTCTGGACTAAATTTTCTTTCAAAGAATTCAATTTGCTTTCCAGAGCAGGTGAGGGGAAGGAATGTGAAACAGAATGATCAAATTTCATCCAAAAAGTACAGAAGTAATGGAATCAGCCATTACATTAATCCTCATCATCACACAAAATTTTCTGAAAGTCAGCAGGTGGCAAGAGAGTGGGCCAAAGGTGACAACTGACAAAATCTGCTCTTTCCTTCTCCAAACCATGTTGCAAAATCCACTATCCCTGGCCCAACCATGCAGAGAAAATTGCTCTCTTGTTGTATGAATGGTAGAAACTAGTAATTATTTCTTTTTAAACTCCTTCAGCCTGTTTCCTATGATCAAGTTTTCTTTAACTTACGTGAACAGTTTCCAGCTGCACTAAGAGTGCGCAGGGATTTGTGCAATCAAGACTGGGGCCTTGTTTCTAGGCAATGAGGCAGCATTTTGGTCTAGTCTTGTCACCTACCAGTTGTGTGGCTTGAATAAGATGCTCATGTTTTCTGAGTTCTTCTGAAATTTAGGCATGACTTAAATGACCCGACTTGCCAAACTTGGAGTATTGTTGGAAAAGCTAAAAGGAAGGCAATGAGAAACATTGATACTCTTAATACCCTCAGTGTTAGAAGATCTTTACTATTTCTTACAAGTTTAAAATTCAAACGTATACCAAAGCACTTTGAAAATTGTCCATGGTTCCATAGACATTATTCAACAACTCTGGGGACCTGAATCAAGAGTCCTAGGTCAAATACCGCCACCCTTCCTTTCCACACCCATTGCTGTAGGCCACAGATTCTGCCACTCAGATTCCTAGATATCCAAAGCTGGAATAATGGAACAAAGCACACACCTTCAGCAAAGATGCCTATTTCCTTGGATTGAGTAGACAGAAATTCCCAAGAAAGCCTTTTACTGTTCAGTGATTCCCTCATTTTTCACAGTCCAGACTTCAAGCCCTTTCATTTACAGAGCTACATTCAGAAAGCAGATCTCCTCTGACTTAAATCAGTTCACATACAAATAGCCTCTTTATTCCAAACAAATCGATCTTTTTGTCAGAACTGGTAACACATTTGATTGATTATAATGATCATTTTTATCACATCTGTGACAAATATCATTTTTTTTAATTTGGCACATATTTAAAGAGCTATTTAAAGGAACCCTATAGAATTTTTTAAATATTAAGTTTCTCTTTTTAGAGTTCTATGTAGTACTAGGGCCAGGAAGTGGCACAACTGTAAAACATGACACTGATAGTCTGGTTCACTTGAGAAAGTTCTGCATTCACATCTGGAGACCTCCCTGGACATGCCAGGCACATGTGTGCCCACAATCTATGGCTGACTGAAGCTGAGGATATATCATGGTGTTCAGACCCTCATGGGCCATCCTGTGGCCTGATGGTTCCGATAGCTGGATTCCACAGGGCTAACCACATGACTCGTGTCCTGAGCTCTGTGCACATGGGTGTATGTGCTCATAATCCCAAGAGAGAGAAGTGGAGGAGAGAGAATTGTAATGTAGACATGGCCCATTTGGAGGGGGGTGGCGTTTTCTCTCTCTCTCTCTCTCTCTCTCTCTTTCTCTCTCCATCATTCACTCTCATGAAAGAAAGTTTTAAAATAAATAAGTCAGCATAGGGGCCAGCAAGTGGCATAGTGGTTAAGGGCAATAGACTCCCACATGGTCGTTGGCAGTTTGAGTCCCAGACCTGGCAGCTTCTTTCTCACTTTGCCTCTCTCTCCTAATCTCTCTCTCCCCTTCTCTCTGGTCAAATTAAAAGAAAAAAGAAAGAAAGAGAGAGAGAAAGAGAGAGAAAGGAAGGAAGGAAGGAAGGAAGGAAGGAAGGAAGGAAGGAAGGAAGGAAGGAAGGAAGAAAGGAAGGAAGGAAGAAAGAAAGAAAGAAAGAAAAATTATTTAAAAAATAAATAAGTAAGCATATACAATTTTACTGAAATATGAAGTATCCTGTGGGTAATGAATGACTACACTACCCTCAATGGGGTTACTTCAAATGATTTAAACTTTATCTGAAACCATACTTTCAGACTCTGCATCATCATCTTTTTAAATTTATTTTATTTATTATATCATAATCTTATATTACGTTTTAATCACATTTATCTTTACAGTGTATTACATTTCTTTTTCCAGCATGATTACCATGTATATCAGTCAAGACAAAGACATTACTCTCCTCATCATCACCATCAAATAGCTTTTCATCATTTTTTTCAGATTATTATTATTTATTCTCATTATTTTTTTAAACATTCAATCACTACATATCATCTGGCTTGTAAATAGAATTTACCCAACATGAAATACTTCTCAGACCAGTCCAGTTGAGAATACTATATATGTTATCATCAACAGGTAATAAACCGTATGTGTCCCACTAACGTCATGCCTCTCTATTTGCTATCCTTCTCTATACTCTTCCCCTTCTCCCCCACTGTTCCACACTGTCTTCAGCATTCATAACTATTTTCATTCCTTTTATGCCCTCCAATATTTCAATCTCTACCATAAAGTGTGGGTAATCAGTATATACTAAGTGAGTACATACAATATCTTTCTTTCATATCCTGGCTTGCTTCACTCAGCAATAGATCTTCCATATTCGACCACTTTCTTTCAAATGCCAGGGTCTTGTTTTTTATGGCTGAATAGTACTCCGTAGAGTATACGTACCACACTTTTTCCATCCATTCATCTGTTTGTGGACATTTGGGTTGTTTCCGTGTCTTAGCAATTGTGAATAATGCTGCAATAAACATTGATGTGCAAGTGCTTTTCTGACTAAGCATTCTCTTGTCCTTTGGGTAGATACCCAGAAGTAGGAATGCAAGATCAAATGGTAGTTCTATTTGTAGATCTTCAAGGAACATCCATATTGTTCTCCACAGTGGCTGAACTAGTTTACATTCCCACCTACAGTGTAGGAGAGTTCCCCTTTCACCACATCCCCGCCAACACTTATCACTTTTTGTATTTTTAATCTTCATCTTTCTGACAGGGGTTAGGTGGTATCTCATTGTGGTTTTAACCTGCATCTCCCTTATGATGAGGGGTGTTGAGCACTTCCTCATCTGCTTTTTGGCTATTCATATGTCTTCCTTAGAGGGATTTTTGTTCAGCTCATTTTTCCATCTCTTAATTGGGCTAGACATTTTTTTTCCGGTAAGCTGCTTGAGTTCCCTGTGTATTCTGGTGATCAGTGCCTTGCATTACTTCTTTTTATTTTACAAATGCACTGTTTTGTAATTGACTGACTTTCTCTGACTGTGACATTTCACAACAGAGAGGAAGAGTTTTGAAGAGCAAATAATAAACCCTCTTTCTTCCTCTCCTCCTTCCTCTATTACTTCTCTTCTTTCTCCCACTTTTTCTTTTTTTCCTTCTCCTTCCTTTTCCTTCTGTCCTCTATTCTTTCCTTGTCATTTTCACAGATAGTCAGTGGGTGGCCACCATGCATCAAACACTAGACCACTTTCTAGGAGTAAGACACAAGAGGTTAAGGACCACTTGGGCAGGGCACAGAGATGATAGTCACATGGCCTACTAGGCAGGATAACTTTGAAAACATGCATGTGTGGAAACTTGAAAGGGACCCTAACCCAGGAAGTGATAATCAGATGGGGCTTCCGAGCAATAACCCCAACTTTCCCTCTTGAAGAGGCCTTACATATCCGCCAACTACTCTCAATATCTCCAGGGCCCTCTCACTTCACTGGTCCTAGACTCAGAGAAGGCCTACTGTGTCCCAGTCTAGAGTTTTCCTACTTAAAGCTATTCTATTTATCCACTTTGCTATATCCCATGACACAGCCTGCCCTGCCTGACCATGTAGGGATGATACTTGAAATCTTCCAGTTCTGTTTTGTTTCCTCTTGGGATTTCTTATCAAGATTCTTCCTGAGAAATGCTGTACTTCCAGGTATCTGTCCTCACTCCCTGTAAGCCAATCTGTGAGATTGAACCTTTTTCTCTTATTAAAGTTCTTTATGTGCATAAAAGGTTTAAAATTGTCCCTTCTCCTATGACTTTTTTTGAAAACATATTTTCTTTTGATTTTTTAATTATTTTCTTTTCAGGTTTTTGCCATAGGGCACATGTGCTTTCTGGAGAAAAACAGTGAGAGGGAAAGTGAGGGGAGAGAGTCACACTACAATGCCTCCTCCTCCATTCTCCTTCTGGATTTTGGGCACACATGCATGTGCAACCAGCATGATTTTCAAGCTGTCAGGTCCACGACTTAAACCACAGTCATCCATGTGGGAGTCTAGCATTTTAACCAGCTTGTCACCTCTTGGCCCTATATTTACTTATTTCATTAAGTTTCTATGCTAGAGAAAAAAGCAAGCAGGGTCTTTGATTGCTTGATAGGGCCAATCCAGAGAAGATGTTTGGAAAATGATATTTCTCTGCCACTGAAGTGCAAAGTTTATGAAGAGCTCCGGATCCATTGCAGTAGGAGATGGACCTAAGTTTCACGAGGCATTCCTACCCTCAATAATGGTAGTCCATATAAGAAAATGTTCCTGTGTAGCCACTCAATAGGCTTGATGACGTCCAGCTGCTGGACAAATCCTGGCAGATGAAAGCAAAGAAATGAATGGAGAGAGTGTGGTGTACTGGTATGACCTGACCATGGTAGGGCTGAGATTAGGGTGTGAGCACATTTAGAAAGCCATGCACAAGGTCATGGCCTGTCCCTTCATGAGCTTAGTCAGCTGCCAGAACGAGGGAGCTGCTGAAAGGAAATTTTTAAATAGGATGGTATTTATTCTTACAACGCAACCATCCTCTAACACATTCGCATCCCTTCCTTCCCAGCCCTCAGAGCTGCCTGCATCCTGCCACAATGGCACAGAAAGGGCATGAGGTACTGGCACTCAGAACTTTCGTCAGGGATCCCTACACATTCTGGCCTTTATCTGTATCTCAGCATTAACTGTAACTGTTCACTTTTCCCAGCAAATGCATACCCCCTAAGATGGAAAAATATAAGTGAACCAACGTCCAAAAGCCCTAAACCCTGAGGTCTCACTCTTTCTAAAAATCTAGTTATAGCTTAACTAATGCCAGCAAAAAGATACTATGAGGGCAGAGTTGTACAAAATCTTCAGACCTGGGTCCTAGAAATCAGACAAGATGAAAATGTTCACGGAGTGGTTAGGAAGGCAGTGAAACATAAAATCTGAATTGCAAAATGCTTAAAGATCAGCATGTTGTTACCCACAGGAAGTAACTGTTTATTTTTATCCCCCTGTAGAAAAGGTGATACTGTAGTCACCAAACACTTGGGAAGGCATTTATAGACTTCTGTAATAATTAACATTACTTTTACAAGAATTGCCCTGAAGGTGACTAATGGATTAGGCAAGTCAAAAGACAAAAAAAAGTAGATCATTGTGTTTCTTTTGCTATTTTTCATAATAAAGACAATAATAACTCACCTTTATGGAACACTAGATTATATGCCAAGCATTTGGTTAAGCACCTCACGTGATTATCTCCCTTTAATTCCAGAAATAATGAGCATCGAAGGAAATTTCTTTAGTGACTATGAATCAGACCTACTATACGTTGTTAGTTTTGAAACAGCAGGCACTATACCACGCTCTTCACAGTTTGTGCTAGGAACAGAGTGAACACTCGAGAAATCTCTATTCAATTGTTTTCTATTGTTTTCATAAAACCTGAAGCAGAATTTGATAGTTACGAGCTGGTTACAAGTATTACTCTACTTTCCCTTAGACGGTTTGTTGAACTTGTTTAATACACTTTTAAAGAAGCATATAGTTAGGGCATCATCCCCGCTTATAAGATACTAAAGAATGCTCCAAGAAAACACAGTATTTTATGACAAATCATTAAGAAAAATGTTGTCCTGTCTCATCAGCTTTTCAATCTCTCAAAATGGGTATTTTCATGTAAAAAGGAAACTTCATCATAACATATTGAGTACAATAGGTAAGTTTTCCATCTTTTGTTTACGTGCTAAAAATTAAAAAGAAAGACTTCTCAAGCCTATTATTTATAAATGCAGACTCTTCTGAAGTCATTTACTAATTTGACAATTAAAGATCGCAATTAGAGCTAACTATGAAAAGACTGGGCTAAATTTAGGAAAAGTTTGTACTACACAGGATGTCAGCTAAAAGCATGTACAGTTCTAATGCTGATAATGGGTTACGGAAGAGTGTACTACAACTGAATAAAATAGGGCATTGTCAATCTTATCTACCTAAGGAAAAAAAATAGGACAAATTACAAAGGTGTAAAAGATAATGTAATTTTCTTCATCAAAGATAAGGAATATGTTAAAATCCTTCGTGTGATTGCCACACACTGTATGCATGCTTTGAAAAACCATACCATACCCCTCAAAGATGTGCAACAATTAAATGTAAATCAAACATTATATAACCAAACAGGAGAAAACTACAAATGTCATCAGTCCTCAATTTAAACAAGTTTCTATTTAAAAAATGTATATGTAAATTGCTGGTGGGAATTTTGGACATGTTGTTCATAGACAGCAAGAGATAAATGAAGATCAAAGCTAGTTGTGTGATGAGTTAAAAAAAACAGTTGACCAGAGTTCTAGTCCTTCGTCAGCCAATTACCTGGTCAGCGACAGGCTCCACCCATTTGGAGTAGGAGGCCAGGGAGAATGACCAGGACAGATGCAACTGTTTATTACTTACAGGTCATGCCCCTGGGCCTGTTGATTTAAACAGGACAATATGAGGGAACTTCAAAAAGTTTAAGGAAAAATGTAATTAAAGTACAATGAGTTTATAAGTACAAAATAATTTTAATATATGCATAGTTTTTTAATAATATGCATTTTTCATGAACTTTTCGAAGACCCCACATATGTAAGCCACAAGAACTCTACCTAATAAACTGAACCAGAGCCATATTGATTTCCACCCCTTTTCTCTCAGCCCACACATTGACCCTGGTCTTCCATGGGACAGGGGAGCTGGATGGTGTGTAAATGAGTCTGCCTGAGGGGCTTAAATAGCAGAAATTTGTTGTCTCACAGTTCTGGAGGCTGGAAGTTTGAGACCAAAGTGTCAGCAGGTTTGGTTTTTCCTGAAACCTCTCTCATTGTCTTATAAAAGGCCACGTTTAGGCTGCCCTCACAAGGCTTGTCCTCTGTGTGTGCATCCCTAATGTCTCCTCATGGTCCATATCTCCTTTTATAAAAACAGCATCAGACTAGCAGCCCCATTTTAACTAAATCAACTCTTTAAAGGCCCTGTCTCTAAATAAGTTTACACTCTGAGGTCATGGGCATTAGGACTTAAATATATAAATTTGAGTGGGGTGATTGGGAAGGGACACAATTCAGCCCATGACAGAGCAGCTTCCTCTACAGGATAGAAGAGCAAATGAAAGATACATATTTGTCCCCAAGACCTAGAATTGAGTTGGCCTATGGGAGAAAAAAATCTCTAGAGAAGGGCCAAGAGATATAAACTCACAAACCCTGGTTCCAGCCTTCACCCCCTGCAAGAGAGTGATGTCAAAAATAATGTGCCACCACGTCCCAAGAACCTCTACTTCCCACCAGCACCCCCAATCTTAAGGCTCCTTGTTCTTGACAGGTGTGGCGAGCACTGCATACGGAAGCCATCTCGAGCTATCCGCCATCTTGGAAACCATTAGGCTTCACTTCCTCACTGAGCAAATCCTTTCTCAAATCATGTGACCAACCGTTCTCCCCGGAAGTGGTTGGGTTTCTAGGCAACGGGAGAGATCCACCCACATCAATGATTGGTTCATGCTGTTGTATTTCATTTGCATTTCGGGCAACCAATTGGTTCCCACCAGCTGTATATAACTCGCCGTTTTTCCTGAATAAACGGAAGTAGACGGAAGAAGACGACTTGACCAGCACCTCGTAGTGTGTGTGCGTGTGTTTGTCCCATCTCTCACTCCCTCCCCCAAGGAACCTGTTCCACGGTCCCGCAGGCCGGGACAGACAGGGCATGTTACGTAGCAGAGAGTGGGGAGGATGGAGTGAGTAGCAGGTAGACATCAGAAGCCTGGAGCTCCCTCAAGAGGTTGGAGTGAGGAGTTGTGTTATTTTCTTAGGCTACACGGCCAAGTTTGTTTAAGCCATAAAGTAGGTGAATTGTTTTATTAAGAGTTCTAGGTCAGCACAGAGGCTCGCTTATGAAAATGCTATGCTCTGCAGGTTGGGCCCACATGATTCCCAGTTCAAGTTCCGGTCCAACCTCCAGGTCAGGCGCAGTGCACACACCTGTCATCCCAGCTACTCGGGAGGCTGAGGCAGGAGGATAATGACTTTGTCTTAAAAAGAAAGGGAAAAAAAAGTTCCAGGTCCCAAGAATAGGAAATCATCAGCAAACAGAAAATGGGACCAAAAGGAAGAGGGAAAAGTGTCCCCCTCCTTTGATGCACTGCTCAGGGTAAATCCTGTGCAAAGTTGGGAAAATTCCTGAACTTTGACTTCGCCATTCCTCTTGGTCATTTTCTAAATCCCCCTATTCTATTCTCATTTCTGTGGAAATGCTAAAATGTTCCCCCTTCCAAAATAAATACTCTCTTCCTATTCAAAATTCTCCACGTCTCCATGTCACCCTGTGGAAAGGAGTCAGACTGAAGTAATCTTGTGATAAGCCGACAAGTGACCCAGAAGTATTTCTATTTTAAAGGACATCTGGAAATGTACATGAATCTGTATGGAAGGAAAATATCACAGTGGAGGTGTAGCCATGAGCCGTTTAAGGGCAGGGACCATGAAATCCTTACCTTTTGCATCCCGGAACGGAACAGTCCTGGAATGCAATGAATGCCAGTTACTCTGACCTGAAGAAGGTCAGCAGAGTGCATTACTGCAGTGCACTTCCCAAAACAGTGCTTATTTTTGTAGTCAGGGTCCTCCTTTTTCCCATCTGAAAGTGAGGGTAATCTGGAAGTTCCAAGCACACTCCTCCAACAGTAGGCAGAGACAAGTAGGGATGGAAGTGTTCCATAAAAGCATTAGCATGGCTGACCTCTGCTCATATCCAAGCAGGGATGGAGGAGCTTTATGGATAGTAGCACATCTAACCCCTGGGCTATGGTACCCCTGTAAGGCAAGAAGCTGGAATAAAGAGAGGTTTAATAACTTTCCCCAAAGCTGAGGTGTGATTCAAACTCAGGATACCTGACTCTTGCCTTTTAGCCCCACACCTCCGCGCCTTTGATTTACAGTCAAAGTTGAAGACTTTCAATCAACTATATAGGTAGAAATACAATCACATCTACGCCTGTCTCTTAAGACCGGAGTAAGAAAGAGTGGTGAATCAATCAACTAATAATGATTGAAAATTTGCCACATGGAAGACTCCAGGCTCTGCATCAATGACTAAACAGATAAGTTTAATGCCTTTCCTTTGAGAGATTTAACACCTGGATCACATGGTCTAAGTCTCCCCAGGGGCTCCTCAGTACTAACAGGCTCAGTCCCAGTAAGTCACACTGAGTCCAAGCTTGCCTCTAATAGCAGATCAGGTGCCCCAGCACATCTATATCCACATCATCTGCTCCATCTGCCTTCCACCACCCATGGAACGTTAAACAATGAGATACGCAATAACTATTAGGTCTGCACACCAATAAAGGCGATGTCACAGGCAGTACAGAAAGGGGACACATTTCAAGATTGTCTGTTAAATTCATGGGTGAGGTTTTGGGGCTGTTCATTTCCTAGATAACATATGAGGGGTAACAGGAAAGCATGGGCTAGCCCACAACCCTGGAATAAATTCTTCCACTGTTATGTTTCCAGTTTTAAAGACTGGTTAGGGAAAAAAAAAAAAAAAAGTCTGAGAATGTGATTTCATCAGTGGCCAAACTGCAATTCCATAACTTCCACGTATACTTTACATTGCAGAAGAGAGGAAAACAAAAGTTTTAAAGAAAGACTGGGAGGCTCAAATAAATGGTCCCAGAGGAATATTGAGAGGAAATGGAGAGCAGTAACTGCTGTATAGTCCCCAAATAAAGGGTCTCTCTCATCCGAACAAGCAGGAAGGGAGAACCTATGGTGTCATTGATCCAGAGGCAGCTTGGGAGTGAAGTAGGGCAGGGCATGCTCCAGGGTCTGCCTGTGATATATGGTTGTGGCGGTATGGCTTAATCTCTTCAAGCCTCAGTCTTCTTAATTATGAAATGGGTCTTTTGTTCATTGTTTTGAGGACTATTGAAAATACAGTGGGAAAAGTGCTCAGTAGAGTGTTTTCTCAATGCTAGCTATGGTGACCACAGACTGTTATTTATACTCGTATTCTCACTAGTTGAAAGATGATTTTTCCCCCATGTGGTTCAGTGTTCCCACAGTTCATCATTACTTTGTTTTAAATGAGTTATAATAATCAAATACAGTCACCCAAAGTGTCCCTCCCACTCCGTCTTCACCTCTACTGTAGACCTGCTATAGTCTTCACTGTAGAAATTCTCAACACTCTGAGTGTAAACACCTTCTAGGAAGGAGACCTTGAGGCTGTGGGTTCCCACAGAGAAAGCCATTCTCCTACACTCCTTGTGATAGTCAAGTCTCCTTCCATCCCCAAGCTCTCAAACCCCCAATATTTGCTTGTTCGCATTCACTGCCGTCAGGTGAGGGCCTGTGGCCAGCAGGACTTGGGAAAAGTGTTCCCAGGAGAGTTTCCAGGAAAGAGTTCCCTCTGACTAAAAAGTGAGAGACATACAAGTAGCATGCTCTGTGCCAGTCTTCCTTCCTGCCTCTCCACATTGTCATGTGAAGAAACGATGTTTAAAGATGCCACTGGGATCACAAAGACACTAATACAGAGCCCAGACGTCACTGAACAATGGAACAAATCCTGTAAAATGCTCATCTCTCAACTTCTCGTTAGGAATGAAAAATAAACCCCAGATGTATAAGCTGATTTCAGCTAAAGCTAATTGCACCCTCAGAAATTCTCTTATAATTTACATACAATTCTTAAGACTAACTTTGCTACTAAGAACATAGGATGTAGAGACTGAATGGTGGCAGAGTGGTAATACAATGCTCTGAGATGCTGAATTCACATGGGAATGTTCCAGAGTCACGCTCTGAGACCTCCCTGAATATGGCAGGTACACACATGCTCATGATCTGGGGCTGGCTGAAGCTAGGGGTGGAGCACAGTGTGAAGACCCTGGATCCTATTGGAGTTTCTCTTTCTTTCCCTCCCTTGTCTCTCTTCTCTGCCCTCTCTCTCACTTTTAGCCATGGAAGACATATATAAACTTTAAAAACAAAACAAGGAGTAGATTTGCTGCTTACTTGCTGTATGACCTTAAAAAAAATCTGTTGAGTCAATGACCTTCAGTTTGTTTATCTGTTAAATGAGAACCAGAAGACTTATCAGGGTAGATTGCCAAGAGGAAAGTACAAGCATATAGTCATTGCTCAGTGAACATTCCACATCTAAGGAGTCTGTAGTTTGTACACCATCTGCACTCACCTCGTGAGAGCTTCCAAGTGTATGTATTGGAAACATCCTCTCTGAAGTCTTGTTTACACTGATATTTTGTTCAATAAATGCTTTCATCACAGAATATACATATGTATATTATCCACTCCTGGTCAACCTATGGCAATATTCCACCAGCCTTACAGGAAAGCCCTAAA
>NW_006160154.1:1670414-1705148 GCF_000334495.1 Tupaia belangeri chinensis | reverse complement strand
GAATGGGTGGGGAGGGACTTTACATTCTGTGGTTCTGGGTATGATGTAAAGTTTTACAGAATAATGTTCTGTCACAAGAACAGCTGAAGACAATGCTGATCAGACCCCCTGACAGGCGACGGTGGCAAGGTATCCCAGGGAGGTCAATCTGTCTAGGACATGGATGACTGATGAAGTCAGCTTCATTTGCCCTTCTTATCTTCTGAGTAGATCCTTTTGCCTAGTCTCAGACAGCCACAGAATGTCAGCATTAGAAGGACTAGTAACTAACTAAACTATGAATTGAGTGGCTTTGATCTTTACTTTGTTTTATCCCATTAACATTCAGCAAGCTGGGGCTGGCAGGTGGCATGGTGGTTAAGGCACTACTCCTGCATGGCCAGCTGTGGTTCAAGTCCCAGACTTGGTCTCTCTCTCTCTCTCTCTCTCTCTCTCTCTCTCTCTCTCTCTCTCTGTTTCTCTGTCTCTCTCTGGTCTAATTTAAGAAAAAGAAAATTTAAGATAAAATAAATAATTCTAAAACAAAATTTACCAAACTCTAACAAGTTACTTTGGGTTATAAAATCCTATTTTCCTCTAAAACACAACAGAAAGTATTGTTTGAAAAAACTCAAAATACTTTGAAACCATCTTTAAATAAATCCATAAGCCTTCTCTAGAAAATTAATAAGTAATTGATTAAGTTAATTAATTTACTTAAGGTAAAATATGTGTTAAAATGGGGCCAGCTGGTAGTGTGGTAGTTAAGGCAACTGGATCCTACATGACTGACTGCACAGATCAAGTCCCAGACCCAGTGGCATGAAAATACATGCTGGGTGCATGTTGCCTACATGCCCAAAATTCCAAGAGAATGGAGGAGAAAAGATTACAGTGTGGCAATCCTCCTCCCTTGCGGGGGGTGGGGGGTGCTTTCTTACTTTCTTTCTGTCTCTCTCTGGCAAGCACATGCACTCTATAGCAATTTTTAAAATTTTTGTAATATGCTAAGGGGAACAATTAAGACATTTTGACCTAAATAAACGATCTAGTATTGGAGTTAAGACCAGAGCCAGAAAATTTCCACCAAAACAGTAAAAGCCTAGTTCTCCCTTTGACATGTGGGAGAGTCTAGGGACATATCTTTCAGATACAGAAGGAAATTCTCATTTCCTTCCTTCTCCCTCATCCTTGCTGCCTGAGCTTCATTTTCAGAGCCATAGAGATAACCAGCTGCTCTGGTGTTGATAATGGCTTGTTCCTCCAAAAGGTTTATGTCTTAGAATTTGGTCCCCAGTGCAATGATGTTGAGAGGTTGTGAGACCTCTAGAGAGATGAAGCCTAGTGGGCAGTGATTGAACCGCCAAGGCATCAACCTCCTGAATGGATTAATGATGTGAGTTCTAGCTCTCATGAGAAAAAGTTCTCAGAAAGCGGGTTGCTCTAAAAGGAAGATGACTTTCCCCAGTCTCTGTGCTTGTGCCTACAATCCTCTCTGCTGCTGTCTGCCCTGTTGTGAGGTAGGTTGACCTGATGTCAGCATTACACCTTTGGACTTTCTAGCTATCAGAATAAAACTGTGTTCCTTTATACATCATCCAGTCACAGATGCTTCAGTTAGCAATGCATTTGCTGGCTTAGATATCAGCTAATACATAGGTAAGAACAGTTTGTTTAAGTCGGTCCAGAAGTCAGTCCCAAATAATCTCTACAGAAGAACACTCACTTTTAGGACCCTGCACCATCTTTCCCTGTCAGAGCTGTCTTCAATTGTTCTACTCTTCTATAGTACTAATATTTACTTTGCCATGTGTTAGACAGAATATATGATATAATTAACTGCTATTAGTTTGACATAATTCACTCACAAAAATTATTGAGCGTGCTTGTGTCAGGCACTGCTGTGAGTCTTTACACACATTGTATCAATCCTTGCAAAACATCTGAATAGTGTGGATTGTTGCTACCATTTTGCACATGAAAAATAAGAACATATGGAGGATAAAGAACCTGCTAATTTACACAATTTAGCCCAACGCTGTTCCTATAATGGTTTATTACAGGAGTCCAAGCATGAGAGATGGTGATCTCTTTTCTCTTCCTAAGAAACCCTATGAACATTAACCTGACCAATTCTGTCCTTTCTCAGAAAGAATCGGTCTTGACATCTTTCTGAGATCCCCAGCATCTCTAAACTCATTCAGGCATGGCACTGACTCAATGGAGACTAATGTTCATTTTCATCCAGCTTAACAGGACAATTGTATTTAGAGCACCAGAGGACCCATATAGTATATTCTATCCAAGATTTCATGGCCATAGGGACTTGGAGTTAGTCCCCAGATTTCTTTATTTCTAAGCAAATAAAGACAAGATCCCCATCACTGACTGTTTTCCTTTTCTTCTGCCTCCCACATGCTCTGCAGATATCCATTTGTAAATGACTTCTAAAGTTCTTCCAAGCCAATCCTGGCGCATTACAGCAATTAGAAAGACAAATCTGGAGGTCAAGGGTCTACAGTTGTCATATGTTTTTAATTACTTGAAAGGAAACATTCTATTTAGAGCAGTCTCTTTTGTCTGGAAGAAAGGTTTATATACCAAGTTTAATTATTTGTATTAATATTTGTGTTTGTGGGTGGAAAAGATAGACAGATAGGAAGGTAGATGGATGGACGAATACATGTACAGATGAATGGATAGATAATGGAGAATAATAAGATACATTGATAAATGCACAGATACATAGATAAATGACCAATGGACAGATGTACAGATAGATAATATATAAATAGATATATAGGTAGATAATGAATAGATAGATGATATATAGACACACAAATACATAGATAATGGTAAACAGATAGATATAGTAGCTACCATGTTTGTATCACCATTGGTGGCAGCCAACTTAACACAGATTTTCTGAGAATCAGCCTATGGTACAATATTTGCATTCCTTTCAAATTTCTGGACAACTGTTTCTGTCTAATACTATGCCTATCATTTATTCATGAGCTATCTCTTTAAATCTTTACAATAACATTAAAAATAAACCAATAAACCTTATTTTCTTTTTTTAATTTTTAATTTTATTTTATACTTTTTATTTACATTTAACCAACATTTAGAGGGTTGTTCTCCAAATCTCATGACTGGTGAGTGGCAAAACTGGATAAAACCCTAGATCTTTCTTCCTAATTCCAAGAAGACTTCTTAACTAAACTACAACAGCATCAGAGAACAATGTATAACGTCATCAAACAATTTTAGAGCAGAATTTTCACTGATACGAATTTGAGAAAACTTAGATTTCCTATTCTTCCTACTCTCAATTTCAAACAAAAATAACTAATGCTTTCATCAGCAGCATCACAAAGGAGAAAGCTGAAATGACTGGGAACATACCAATGACAACTAATCTCAGCGAGTGGAAAGACGATGAGTCTCTAAGAGAGAGCATGACTGACGGAAGCATTAAAGAGGAAAGAAAATGGGGTGGGCAGTTAAGAACCTACACTCCTGGCACAAAGGCACTCTCTTTTTTGTGCGGAGAGAGTCCAGAAATCAAGCCGAGGAGAATTTTTCTTTTCTTTTTAAAGTTTATTTTTATCTATCTCTTATTTTTTTTATTTATTTTTAGTTATTCTTCTCCCACAAGAGAGAGAGAGAGATAGAGAGCAAGAAAGAGGCACCCCAAATAAGGTTTTCATGCCACGATCTACCCCAAGCCTCATCCAGCCTGGACCACAAATAGGCACATGTGCCCAGTATACATGCAGGAACCTCGAGATATGATCCAGGACCTTCCCATGGGCCCTCAGGTCAAGTAACTTTGTGTTACCACTGTGCCTGGGAGACTTTTCTGAAGGTGACCTAAGCTATTCTGCAGAATAAGAGTAGAAGTCATATGACCTTCCTGGAAAAAAGCCTGTGCTGCATTAAGAATTCCAAGAGGTTCTTTAAAATCTCACCAGCATTCTCCCCCAAGCCCTATACCTCAGCTTGAACATTCATTGTTCCAGCTAGCCTAATGCTAGACTCCTATATTTTAAGTTTTTCTCCATTTATTATGAGACTGTGTAGGCTGAACAAAATTTTGTGGAAAGAATTTATCTTAACTGAACAAAATGACAGGTGCAAGCCTTGAACCAAGAGCTCTTGTCCATCCACCCCCAAGGAGATATAACAGAACTCTGTATTTTTATTTCTGGAGGTTACTAAATTCAAACAAATTCAATATGCATCTCCTGAGCCCACAGAGTGTGTGTGGGGGGAGGGAATGACACTGTGCTGTGGGGCCCAAATAAGTATGATTTAGTCTCTATGCTCAGGGTTTTTTATTGGGTCTTCTCCTGGATCTCTATTCACATTTCTTACAGATATCATTCCCAGACCCTAAAATGAGAATCTATTTTGTGTGTAAGGGAGTCTCAAGAAGTTCATGGGAAAGGCATATGATGAAAAAAACCTATGCATTTTGGAGACCAGCAGTTAGCGTAATGGCTATGTTGCTGAACCCCCATGTAGTCGACCGCAGTTCAAGCCCCAGACCCAGTGGTTTAAAACTCACACTGGGTGTGTGTGCATGCATGCCCAAGATCCTGAGGAGAATGGAGGGCATGGGATTGCGGCATGGCCATCCCCCCTGAGGGGTGATTGCTCGCTTTCTGTCTCTCTGTCTCTCTCTGTCTTTCTGGCGAGTGCAAGCACCCTGTAGCAAAAACCTCTCAAAAAAAAAAAAAAAAAAAAAAAAAAAAAAACCTATACATTTAGAGAAACCTTTTGCCCCCAAATATATGTGCATTTAATTCCATTTTCCACTAACTTTTTGAAGTCTATGCTTGTATAGCAGTGAGGTTGAAATAAAGATCGGTGTTACTCGTTTCCTCAGATGGATGACAATCACAAGAGTAAAAATGTTATAAGGAAAGTTAAGAGAGTCTATAACAGGGGTACCTCATAGATTAGGCTATGAAATTGTTCCAATTCCCAAGGATGAGTAAGATTAGAAGGTATGGAGTGATCCATACAGAGAAAAACATAAGAGAGGGAGGGAACTTGAATGGGGGAAAAGGAAACTAAACACAGCCATAGGACAGAAACCAGCAAGCTAAGGGTAGCTGACAAAGGGGATGTTGAAAAGACAAGAAAGCCTTGCAGAACAACTGGGATTGTTTACATTTGGGATGGGTGATGATATTTTGATGCAGTAAATAAAACTGAGACAGAACAGGGAATTTAGGGAGGTCCTTGGAAGAGAATGGA
Source organism: Tupaia belangeri chinensis (assembly GCF_000334495.1). NCBI lineage: Eukaryota > Metazoa > Chordata > Mammalia > Scandentia > Tupaiidae > Tupaia > Tupaia belangeri. Next base: position 1,699,901 of record NW_006160154.1, on the reverse strand, counting down.
GATCAATCCAAAGGGAAACATTGGTCAGGTACATGTGCAGCATGGAGGTGGAAAAAGTGCAGAGAGATGACTAGACTGTAAAAACTGATACCTCCTTAATATCTCCTGGCCCATTCATTACTCTTCACCACAGCCTACTGTCTCCTGTCAAGCCCTGGACAATGGCTACCACCTCCAAAGCATTGATTCCCAATTCTTCCTGTCATCCTTTTACCTTGCTTGTGATTCTTCACAAGTTCTCCATTACCTTCACAATAAGCCCGAAGCCTTGGCACTGAGGCCCACGGACTATCCCTCTAGACACCAGAGTCCAGCTGCCACTCCCCAATCACATATACATGGTGATGTCTTTACCCAAAGTGCCTGGCTTCTCAGTTCTGTGTCTCTGCTCAAGTTCCCTTAGGTGGAATGTTGCCACCTGCTTTTCATGTGAATATCCCCTATTCTCATTTAAATTTCAGCTCAAGTAACTAAAGTGCTACTTTCTCTTGAAAGATTACACTGACACTTCTCATCTATCACAGACACACACAGGCAGGCAGGCAAGCATGCACACATGTGCAGGAATATATGAACACACTCAAATATATGTACACGGGCATATTCCTATTAATAAACTCATCACACTCAATTTTCATTGCACTGAATTTTTATTGTTGGGTAAAGAACTACCTTTTTTCCTGTTTGTACCCCAAGTACATAATGTGATATGTTCTCAATGAATATTTGAGGAAGACAGCAGAGACAAAGGGTAGAAAAGAGAAAGGGACAGAGAAAATGACTAGCAGAGAGAACAGTCGTCCTTTCTAGCATCTGAATGGAGGCTTCCCCCAACTCCTTGGTCTTTCCTAGTGTCCTGAAACACTGGAAAACAATTTAAATCCTTTAAGCTATTTTTCATGTTTTTATAATTTAATTGAAAACACTGTAAATATTGTCCTCTATATTTTTTTTATTTAATATAAAGTTTATTTATTTCTTCCATGAAAAGGATAAAGAGAGAGAGAGAGTGGTGTCCCCAACAGGGTCTTCACACAACAATCCAGCCCAGGCTCCGCCAGCCGGGATCACAGGACCGTGCATGCATGCCCAGTCTGTACAAGGAGCCCTTCAGACAGGAGCCCAGGATCTTCTCTTGTGGGTCCACCACCATAGAGCCTTGTGTCACCACTGCACCCCAGTTGAGCTCAGCACTGCTGGGCCAGGAGAAGTTCCTACATTTCCTGAGACTTCACATACCCATCACTAAAAAGAAAGGAGGGATGATCCACCACTTGGAAAAGCTTCGGGAAGGTGATGTGTTCCCTAAGGTTTCTGCTTTCATTCTGTTTACTGCCCATAATGAAGTTGCCTGGCTCCTATGGATTTACTGCCCCCTTACCAGTATGAGCCTGTCAGTGCTCCGGTTCTTGTTTCCTGATGTTCTGACACTTAATAACACACCACAACCAACACAAGAGCTAATAAGAAGGTGCAGGGCAGGGATTCTGAGGGCCGTTGCTTCCTAGCTAGCTGCAGGTTATTATGGGGCAGGAGGAATGGCCCAGGAGGAGGGGTTGGAGGAAGGGCCATCTCCTTGGATGCCAAAACCACAGGAGCTCAGAGGTACCCCAGGTCACAGGCAGCAACACCAGGCACATGGCCAGAGAGCCCAGCAAAGTGTTTTCCTGCCTGGCTGGGGCCTGGCCAGGTGCCAGCACGTCCTGAAACCTTCTCCCTAGTTAGCCTTCATTGCACCTTCCTCATCCTAGTTCAGAGGCCTCCAGGCAACTTAGACTAAGGAAACCACAGCACACCCCAGTCCTAAAGAAAAAGGCAAGAAAAAGGACGTTGTTGGAGATTGAGGTCAGAGGAAATGATCCCAGGGATAAACAGAAATTAGAGGGGAAAAATAAGGGAACAGAATGGGAATGGGGGGAAGGGGAGGAATCTTCAAAAAGTGTATGGAATGGTGTATTATGATAAAACTACACATGCGGTTTTTTTTTTTGGTTTTTTTTTTGGAGAGGTTATTTTTTTTTTGGTTTTTTGTTTGTTTGTTTGTTTTTTGCCATAGGGCACATGCACTCGCCCGACAGAGAGATACAGAAAGCGAGAAATCACCCCCAGGGGGGATGGCCACGCCGTAATCCCTTCTCCTCCATCCTCCTCTCAGGATCTTGGGCACGGACGCACACGCGCCCAGCGTGAGTTTTAAGCCACCAGGTCCAGGATGCGAACCACGATCGACTACATGGGAATCCAGCGACACAGCCATTACGCTAACTGTTGCTCCCCAAAACTACACATGCATTTTTAAAAATTTTTGCACCAAAATAAAGTCATCCTTTAATTCTACTTTTCTGTGAACTTTTTGAAATCATCTCATAAGAAAACAAGATTGTGTGAGTTAAAATAGTTTATTCTCATGGGGTTGGCTGGTGGCATGAGGTGCTGGACTCCCACATGGCTAACTACAGTTCAAGTCCCAGACTGACTTTCTCACTTTCTCTCTATCTTTCTGGTGAGTGCACATGCCCTATAGCAAATTAAAATAACAATAATAAATAAAATTAAATAAATAATTTTTAAAAAGGAAGAAGAAAAGTTTATCCTCACACTTTTGAAACTGTCCTCCAGGCACTAGGGAGGAACACTTTGACTTTCCCAAGTCCTTAACACCACACATGCAAATGGCAAATGACGCAAATCTAAGTAAGTGTTGTTCCAAGCTCAATGATAGCTGGTACACAGCAGCACCTTGCCTTTTCTGACAGAAGTTCTCATACTTGTTCATGGGAAAAAATAAAGAGGGCTTTAAATTATTTATTTTCCTATACTTTTGTGTACCAGGCACTGGACTAAATATTTAGCATACATTATGATGTTAGGGTACATAAGTTCTGAAAGAAGGTTTTATTATTCTTTTTCCTTTGATGAGGAATGAAAATTCAAAGGCACTAACTAACTTTTCCCAAACAATAAAACTGGCCAGTATTGAGCATGAGTCCACACAGAGGCCTCTTTCTACCAAGGTTTCCCAGAAGGTTATACAGCACCATGGTCCACAGCAGTGCGGGACACATGGACACACATTACTTGGGGTGTCACACAGGCAAACATCTATCACTCTAGCAGTCATATGTCTGTGTAATAATTCACTACGGTAAGCAATACTATGTTTCCACTTGCCGGATGGTATAAAGTTTCCTTTAAAAAGAAACTTCAGAGGCAGATAGTGGCACAGTGGTAATATAACACTCTGTGAAGCTGACCCACATGGAAAGGTTCCAGGTTTGCATCCAGAGACCTCCCTGAGTATCCTGGGCATGTGTGTACCCATGATTCAGGTTGGTTGAGGATGGGATTAGATTGTGGAGTGAAAATCCTACTGATGCTGCTGTCTGTCTGTCTCTGTCTCTCTCATTCATGGAATAAATAAATAAAATTTTTAAAAGAGAGTGAGTGAGGTCAACTGATGTAGAGGGATACCTCAGATCTCTCTCTGCCTTCTAACTGTTCTAGGTACATCTGGAACTGGCCCCTTCCACACCCCTCCCACCACCATTAACCTCCTGAGCCTGCACCAAGGAGCAGGAATCAGCAGTAGCGACTGCAAACAACTGAGGCAGGGAAACACCTCATATTTCTTGTTGCTTTCTGCCTGCCCAAGAGTATTCTGAGATTTCATAGTTTACTGAACCGTGAGCCACCATGTAACTCCTGCTTCCCCCTCCAGTTGAATCTCTCCAGCTCAGCCCCAGGTGCATCTGGTCCCAAGAGACTGGGAAAGTAGCCAACACTTAAAGCTAGCTACAAACGCCCTCCTCTGGTTGAAGGTAAGGCCTTCTCCCAAGAACATGCCTGAGAAGTAGAGCTTTTCCCCCCACACTACAGAATCAATACCAAAGAAGTAGGAAGAAGAGTATAATCTATCAGATGACTAGAAACCAGCACAGAGGAGCAAGAAAATATTTCTCTCTCAAGAAAACGGAACAATTTTTCTTCAGTCATAGATGGCACAAAAGAAATCACAGAAATGACAGAAAAAGGGTTCAGAATATTCATTGTGATGGAGATGAATGAAGTCTTTCAATAACTTAAAGGAGGTGAGGAGACAGGCACCATAAAAAAGAATAAAGCAGAACTTCTAGAGTTGAAGGCTATAAGACAAAAAATCAAGACCTCCCTCTAAAGTATTAATAGCAGATTGGACCATGTAAAGACAGAATCTCTGATCTGGAAGACAAAATCTCTGACTTAGGTAAAACCACTAAAAAGAATGAAAAAATAATGCCCCAAAATGAGAGTAACATAAGGGAAATACTAGACATGATTAAATGCCCAAATATCTGAATCACAGTTATTCCAAAAGTCAAAGAATCAGAAAAGGACATATAAGGTCTAGTCCATGAAATACTTGCAGAAAACTTCCCAAATCTAGAGAAACATTCAGACATCCCAACCCAAGAAATATAAAGAACCTCAAAGAGAAACAACCTTAGAAGAACGTCTCCATGGCACATCATACCCAGTTTGGTCAAAATCAAAGACAAGGTTCTAAAAATGGCAAGAAAGAAACATCAAGTGACTTACAAAGGATTTGCGATTAGGCTAATATCAGACCTCTCACCCAAAGCAATGCAGAGAAGAAAAGAATGGGAAGACTTATTCAAAACTTTGAAAGAAAAGTAATTTCAACCAAGAATGCCATAACCAACAAGATTATCCTTCAAAAGGGAAAAACAAATAAAATCATTCTGAGACAAACAAAAACAAAGAATTCTCCAACACTGAACCAGCTTCTCAAGAAATACTGAAAGGAGTACTCTATCAGGAAAATAAAGAGAGGCAAACAGAAATAAGAACATAAACATTTGGAGCATCCAAATACGTGAAAGAAAACTACTACATTTAAAGAGAGAGACTGCAACACAATGATCATAGCGGGATCTCAATACCTCACTGTCTCCTTTGGACAGATCATCTAGATAAAAAATAATAATAATAATAAGGAAGGAAATACAGGATCTCAATGATACCTAAAGTGAATGGCTTGACAGACATCTATAGAATATTACACCCCAAGCCCACAAAACATACGTTTTTCTTGCCCCCACATTTTCAGATTGATCACATGATGGGACACAAAACAAGCCTTTACAGATTTAGAGGTATAGAAACTATACCCAGCACTTCCTCCACAATGGAATCACAAAAATCTCAAAATTACACAAGCACATGGAAACTAAACAACCTACTCCTGAATTATTTCACAACCACTGAAGAAATTAAGTTAAAAATCAAGAAATTCATTGAAACCAATGATAATGAGCACATGAGCTTTTATAAAATATGGGTCACCGCAAAAGCAGTCATAAGGGAGAAATTCATACTAATTAGTGTTCACAAGAAAAAAATTGAAAGGTGGCAAATAGACAACGTAAGAAAACACCTCAGGGAACTGAAAAAGCAACAACAACAAAATTTCAAGAGAAAAATAATAAAGATTTTAGAAAAAAGAAATGAAAGAGTGAAGGAACTATATATAAAATAAATCAAACCAAAAGCTGGTTCTTGGAGAAGATAAAACTGACACACCATTAGCTCAACTAATTAAGAAGAATAGAGAAAGAAACCAGATAAATCTAATCAGCAACAAAGTAGGCAAATTACAATACACATGACAGAAATACAAAAGATCATCAATGAATACTATGAGCAACTATACACCAACAAACAAGAAAACCTGGATGAGATGAACAAATTTCTGGATGCATATAATCTATGAAGATTGAATTAGGAAGACATAAAAAACCTGAGCAGACCAATAACAAGCAATGAGATTGAATCAGTAATAAATAGCCTCCCTACAAAGAAAAATTCAGATTCCAAAGGTTTCACTTCTAAATTCTACAAAACTTTTAAAGAAGAGCTAACTCCCACTCTACTGAAACTATTTCCAAAGATCCAAAGGGGACCAATCCTCCCAAATTCATTCTATGAAGCCTCCATCACTCTCATTCCTAAAACAAAGACATAACAAAAAAGTAAAACTACAGATCAATATCCCTGTCTCTCTCCAGCAAGCACAAGCCTTAAAAACAAAAGCCTTAAAAACAAAAAAAAAGAGAAGAGGAAGTCTGCCAGAAAACCAATAACATTTTGTTCTATAAGGACTAAAAAGATGGGAAATGGGACGATTTTAATCCACTATTGTGTCAGTAAACAGAAATACCAGAGACTGGTGGTTTATAGAGTAGAGGTTTATTTGGCTCACAGTTCTGGTAGCTGAGAAGTTCCAAAGCAAGGGATGGCATCAAGCTAGGACTACATCACAGCATAGTCAACAGAAGCTGAGAGTAGGACTGGTATGTCCAAAGAAAATGAAACAGAATTTCCACTTGCTCTGTTTGTCTCTCTGGAGCTCCCAAGTGATTGGATGGTGCTCTCCATTAGACCCCACCTCTTAAAGGATTCACCATCCCCCTAAGCCATTACACTGGGGGCCAAATTTCCAGAACATGATTCTTTGGGGACAAACTATTATCTACATGATAGAAGGGCTCTATCGTGAAAACATGCTTTGGCTCATGTGCCACACAAACTTGAGTAGCTACAGTAAAGTGGGTGACACAGTGACCTATCTCAGGAAGAAAAGCAAGGCAGCTTCAACATGATACACCCAACACTGAAGGGTTCTATAGACAGCACAAATTTCTCAACTCCTAACCATTTGGGGTCATGTCTTCTCCAGTCCACAGCACTTCTGAGAGCATCCTGGACTCCTGCCCTTCTTCACTCCACACAGGTAGGCACTACTGAGCTTCCCTTTTTCATATCCTATCAGCCTCTTTCCCAGCTCTGATTCTAACTCTTTTCTTCTGTATCCTAAAATCTATGCTTCCCACTGTCATGCTGGCTCTGGTCTCCAGCACCTCTCAAGATCCCTCTTTTCACTGTGTAGCGAGAGTGCTCCATCTAAAGGGCAAGACTGACCAGGTCTCTCCCTGTGCTGCAGCCCTCTGATCGCTGTACATGGCTGACCTGAAAAACTGATGCTCTGCACCGTGGTAGGAGATGGGGCTCATGTGATTCATAACCAGGCAACGCTTTTGGTCCCGGGGCTCTGCAGATCATGGATCATCCAGTGATCCTGTCCATTAAGACAGGGGCAATTCAGCCAAGTGTAATCCTGAGTCTACTTTCATCAGACTCACTTAAGGGCCTATAAACATGCAGGTCCCTAGGTTCCTTTAAGTTTTACTAGCCCAGCATCATGAGGCACAAGGCCCAGGAATCTCCCTATTTCACACGTTCTTTTCTTTTTTTAACACACACTATAAATTTGGTACCACCTATATGTACTATCTGAAGTATCATTTGGGCTAACCCATATGTATTTCCCTCTGTCTACATATTTTGAAGTGGAAAGTGTTCAAACGCTTTGAATTATACTGGCCTGCTACAGATCAAAGGCCTGCTGCACTTGACAATAGGCTCTGCGGTCCCCGAACTCTTTTCTCCTTTACTACAATATGCAGTGTCCCTCTTTTGAGGATAACGTGAGCAGGCCTGAGCTGGGACATTTTAAGAGATTGTGAACTACATTTTGTGAAAAGGGTTTCCTGAATTGTTTCGCGTATATGAAATGATCTATTGTAGCATTTTAACATTAATAATCATAGGACACACCTGGGGTCTTATTGAATCTATTATAATGAGAAGGCTTTACATTCAAAGGTTATGAAACCACCAATGATATTTTAAAGGAAGACAAAGGCAAGGAAGATGAGGCTAAACCAAATGCATGTAGGCTATTCTGCCGCAGTCTGGCTTTTCAGACTTTCCAACTCATCACTATAGATTTGTCTAGCTCTGCTCTGCAACTGTTGGGGAAATTCTTGCTTTGGGGATAAAACTCAAGTATTTTGAATACTTTCCCCAAAACTTACATATATGAAGCTCCTCTCTTCTCTTTTAAAGGGGTATGGAAGAGCATTGAGTGATGGTGACAGATAAGGCTGGCAAAAAGGGACACGCACCACCAGGGCTGAGGTGGTAAGAGAAAGACATGTGTTTGTGTACGTGCAAGGCTGAGGCTTTTACAGCATAATGTCACATGTGTCGCTCCACTTGGATGTTCCCACAACTGTGTTCTCACACAGGACAGATGATGTCTAACACAAAGGCAACATGAAGACATTTACCATAGAGACAACTGGTTTAGAAACAGAAGCTTGACCTGGTGTTACACCAGGGTGAGGCAAGGCTCTGGTGCCTCAGTTTCACCAGCCTAATGAGCTATGGGAGTTAGAGTGATCCCATGGCCACAGGCTCATGGACATGGATTTATTGGCTGTGGTTGGGGGAGCCTTGGACATATGTTTTCCTGAACCTTTGTTTTTTTGTGTCTCCCCAGACATTCTCCATACGCCTCTGTGAGAAACAGAACAGGAGGGGCCTGGGAATGCAGACACACGCCTGGGTTCCTGGGAGGGCAAGAGAGGCTGGGATGGTTTATTCCCATTACACCCTGCCCCAGCAGAAAGAAATCATCTCCAAGCTCTTGTCTTGGGTGACATTTTCCCTGACACAGACTTGCTTTTCCTCACCTGTCTAAACTAAGTAAAGATGATCCAATATCCACTCAGCGCTGATCTTTTCAGCAGATACTCAAAGGATCAAGCAAGGATGATTTATTATTCCTCTGTTTAATTCCATAGAGTAGATTGTGAACTTCCAAACACGCAGACATTCTTCTGAGAGAGGAACCCCCTTATCAGTTCAGCCACTTTCGAATAACGATGACTTCATGTGGTCTTAAGCTTCATGATGTATGTGTCCCCATCAATAACTAATGCTCCCGATTTCACTAGCCTTTTTAGAAAGAGAGTCTGGAAAACATGACAACCCACCTTTTAAATGTGGGCCAGTTACAACACTTTCCTCCCACTTGAATTATGCTTCCAGTGTCACCCTGAAGCAGACAAGGAAGGCCACCCGCCTTCATCTATCCTGGCTCATTTGCATGAAAAGTCCTTCAGGAAAAACACAGATGTGACAAGTTTATTTCTTTAAGAAGCTATTTCATTTATAATGCATAATATCCAGGTAAGTTTTGCATACCTCATGAACCAAAAATTTAAGTTGCCCTTAAATTGAGTCTCAAGTGTAATTTTTAGATATAACCACAGTTTATTTGTTTGTTTGTTCAAGCTAAAATTAGAGCTGGCCATCAATATAAACAGTCCTCAGAGCTGCAAGGATTTGCACTCTACTGCCCGCCCGAGTCTCACCGGGGACCAAATGCCAAGACAAACCTGCAATTTGGTGTGGTTTCACATGTGCCTTTTCCTCGTCTAGGGACTTTGGGGTCATTAAGGATGCCAGGTTCTTCAAGTGAACTACTCATTAAGAGAATGGTGTCAAACAGGAGTTTCATAACAGCCAAAGTGTGTATGTTTGTACACACACACCCATTCACATGCAAACATGTAATGACTGTATTTACTTATACTGGCTATGTTTAAAAGGCACTTACAGAGGAGAGGTCTTCAAAAGTTCGTGGAAAAGCTACGCATGGACTTCAAACTATTTTGCACCAACATAAATTCATAGTTTAATTGCATTTTCCACAAACTTTTTGAAGTATTCACATATACTTTGTGTGTGTGTGTGTGCGTGTGTGTGTGTGTGTGTTGTGTGTGTGTGTGTGCGTGTGTGTGTGTGTGTGTTGTGTGTGTGTGTGTGCGTGTGTGTGTGTGTGTGTTGTGTGTGTGTGTGTGCGTGTGTGTGTGTGTGTGTTGTGTGTGTGTGTGTGCGTGTGTGTGTGTGTGTGTAGAGAGAGAGAGGAGAGACAAAGAGAAACTATTTCGCAGAGTACAAGGAAGTTGACCTCCTCCTCCTTACAGTACCTGCAGCAGGTACTCAGCCTACGTTTGTCAGTGTGTACAGTTCTGATTATAATCTTCGGAGTCTGATTTCATTCATCCAGCCATATCTACTGAGCACTTTCTATGTCCTGGACAAACCACAAAGCATCAAGGATATCAAGATAGTCCCCTTATGGAGTGTACCATCTACCCAACTGAATATTGTAATTGTACAAGTGAATTCATAACATGTGTTATGAAAAAAACAATGCATAGATTTCTAAATTTTGCACCAAATCAAGTTATAGTTTAATATTATTATTCCATGAATTTTTCAAAGTCGTCTTGCATTAAAAGAAGAAAATTAAAGGTCAGTAGAAAAGTCCAAATATGTTTTGCTCCAAATATAACCTCCTATGTTTACACTACTCACTCAGGGAAAAAAATAAAATAAAAAGAGGAATAGCCTCTAAATCACTCCCTTCTTGTCTAATTTGTTTTCTCATTCTTCGCTAGAGGGTGAAATCCTTGAGGGCAGGAACTATGGCTTGTTGGTTTTAGCGGACGGCACAGGACAGGCATTTCTTGCTAATGATCTGACTTACCAAATAAACCAATATGAAAATTTTTGCAAAATAGCAGGATACAAGTGTCTAAAACAATCTGACATTCAAAAACATCTAAATAAAAAGAGGTCAGATGCTCCAAAGAAATAAATCAGCTACCCCTCTTCCCCCCCAACCCTGCCCCTGAAAGATGTTTCATAAAGACCAAAGAGTTTTCAACCTTGGGCAAATCATTCTCACTTCTATTGAAATACAGGAATTCAAGGAATCCCTTTACTTCACTTCACGATAGCTCTTAATTTCTTTAAGAAATACATAACATGAAAGATGACAACATAAGCCATACATGTTGGCACTAACATACCAGTCCTAGGCTGGAGCTAAGTGGCAAAGTCAGTCAAATAAAGATAAGAATTATTACATCCATGTTGTGTTTTTAAGGCTGCTAATTTTTTAAGTGTATTTATGTATTTCTTTCATGAGAGAAAGAGACAGAAAGAGAGTCAGAGAGAGACAGACACCCTCCGCAGGCCCTCACGCCATGATCCCACCCTCACCTTAGCTAGCTGGGCTCACAGGCAGGCACGTGCACACCCAATGTGTACAGGGAGACCCAGGAAGCAAACTTGGGACTTTCCATATGGCCTTGGCATCGTGGAACATCACATCACCACCGCACCACTGCAGCTATCCTATACTGCCAATCTTAATAGCCAAGAGATTTGCTATTATGATTTCGTTTCATTCTGGCTTAAAGAAATGAAAATGAACTGAAAGATGTTAGGGGTTTTCTTTTCCTTTAATCTATATTCCTAACTAATGCCTGGATTGAAATCCTCTTTAAGAGAAATACAAGGATCCAAGATAAGAAAGCATTATACCGAAAAACATCCATTTTCAATCTTTCCTTGATCTCTGCTGGAAAAGCAGAGTTCCCAGTGGAGCTATCCTGGAGGCTTGCCCCATCTAGAATCATCTTTTGTGTTAGAATCTGTGAGTACACAATTCTGGCATAACGGTAATTAATGACATATAGCTCGTGCCTATCAAGTTGTCGTCTCACTTTGGAAGCAAGGAGGATAAAATTCTGCAGCCCTCCATTTACAGGTGGGACCATTCATTTTTAGGTGGGATCAAGAGACTAAGCATAGCCATTAAGTTAAATTTTTTTTTTTTTTTTGTAGTGACTGAAGCACTCAATTGCAAGGCAGGACACTTCATTGCTTGCTTTTCTTCTGGTGAGAGACCATTAACATTTGCATTAGCAATTGCCCTGTCATCCTGGGTCCCTGAGGGACTACAATCAGCCAAGTGTCCACCTACAGGAGACAGATAAAAAGTATGGCAGAGAAATGAAGAGTTTTTCTTTCAAGCCTCTGAGATTTGAGAGTTTCTTTGGTGGTTGTTATTGTGGTGTAATCTAGTTTATCTTATCTGATACACTAGGTTACTGGAGGAGCTGAAAAAGTAGGTTAAGGCCAAAAGAAGGCTACATCCCAGTGCTTACTGCCAAGCCGCTTAGCATGTCTGTGTTCTAGGAGACCGGTTCTACCTTGAGCATGGAGTAGTGTGCAAAACAGACATTCAGACCCTTAGTGCTGCTGCCGAGGAGTAATGTACAGAAAGCCTCTTATACAGTCTCCTGCACACAGCAAGTACTCAGAAAATAGTAGTTATTCTTATTTTAATTTTTGGCTAACAAGAACTCTCTTTTTCTAGATGTTTGAGGAATAATGAGGTCTAGAAAGAGATGATAGAATCTCGGCCTGCATTTAATTATTCAACAAATATTTATTTGAAGTGCTGTCATAAACTAATCACTGTCTCAAAGTTCTTTCTAAGCCAAGTTTAACAAGTCTTCCTCTCTGAGAGGAAGACTCAGAGACTGTACAGTCCAGCCGAAGCAGATGCTAAGCAGGAGAGGGACAGGTTGTTATGGGAGTCCTCAGCAAAGCCATTCACCCAGGCTTGGGCCTCCAGAAAGGCTCCATGGAGGAGGTGATGTGATGACTGGGACAATCTGGTGTCAAAAGGTGAGAGGGCCGATGGCAGCACAGAAGTAAAACATGACACTCCACAAGGTTGACCCACATGGGAGAGTTCTTATTTTTGTGGCTGGAGAGCTCTCTGAGTGTGTGGAGCATTGCGAGCCCATGATCCGTGGCTGGCTGAAGCTGGAGGTGGTAGTAGTGCCACGATCTCATTGGAGGTGCTCCTCTCCACCCTCTCTTTCTTTCTCTGTTTCTTTCACTTGTAGAATAAATAAGTAAACAACCAGGGGACGATGTACTCGAGGAATAGCAACATATGCAAAGTCCCAGAGGAAAAGGCGGTGATAGTGTATAGAGAGTGGCAATGACAGAACACAGACTATAAGAGGCAGGAAATGAGAGATGGGGGCAGAGGCACAAAGAAAATTCAACCCCACCCTGGACCAGCAGTTAGTGTAATGGCTATGTTGCTGAACTCCCGTGTAGCCTACCGTGGTTTGAGTCCCAGACCCGGTGGCTTAAACTCACGCCGAGCACGTGTGCATGCAGGCCCAAGATTCCGAGGAAGAATGGAGGAGAAGGGATTGTGGTGTGGCCATCCCCCCTGGGGGGTGATTTCTTGCTTTCTGTCTCTCTGTTTCTCTCAGTCCTTCTGGCGGTGGGAGACACCCCCTAGCAAAAAAAAAAAAACTCTCAAAAAAAAGAAAATTCAACTCTGCTCAAAGCACACCTAGATAGACTTCCTAGCAAACAGAACTTACTCCAACTTTTCTTCATCCACAAGAAATTGCTGAAATGAATTCCTCTTGGAGCACAGAAGACAGTAGATACTATTAGTTCTCCCAACACTTGTGCACAGTCATTCAACAACTTGCCACAAAGCTGACTTACAAGGAGCAGAGACTGGATCCTTTGGCATTATGGTGTTCTCAGATCCCAGAAAGACATGTTTATCTTCATGCCTGCCATATTCCCATCAGCTTTATGAACACCATATTCTCAGACTGTAAAGCCTCCAAAAGACACACCGCTACAGAGCAAACTAATTGACATTCCTTGCCCCTGAATTGCTATGGCAATGAATAAAATGTCTACCTCTTACCCCTCTTATAAGTTTATTCGAGTTCTTTCATGAGAAAGGGAGAAACAGGCACTCATGATAGGATCTCATCACAACGTGATCGCCTCTTCCAGCCTTGCAGCCAGCCAGGAGCACCAGAGTTTGCAAGCACCTGGAATGTTTTTTAGGTCACAGTGATCTAAACTCCCTGGGTCATATGGTTCCAGCATTGCAGAGGGGTACTCCCAGTTGCACTACCAACGTGATCGCCTCTTCCAGCCTTGCAGCCAGCCAGGAGCACCAGAGTTTGCAAGCACCTGGAATGTTTTTTAGGTCACAGTGATCTAAACTCCCTGGGTCATATGGTTCCAGCAGAGGGGTGCTCCCACTTGCACTACCTGACTGGCCCTCACCCATTTTTAGGACTCTGGAACCCAGAAAACACACTCTCTATGGAGATTTCAAAATGTTCATGGAAAATGAAAGTATGAGTTCATTTTGGAGTAAGGCAGACTTGGAAATTCATGCATGGTTTTTCAATACTACGCATCTTCCATGAGCATTTTGAAGACCGTTCCTACTGTTTGCACTGGTCATGTTAGGAAGAGAGAAGCTCCTGACCTTCTTGGCTTATCCCCCTGGTCTGGGACATCCAGGCATACAGAAGAATCCTCTTTATGCCTTTGGGTGGGTATACTTTCTCCTTGTCCAGGAGGAGAATTAGGCTCATCTTATTCTGCCAGGTTCAAATTATTTCTGGCGGGTTCATCCATCCTACTGAAAGACCCAGAGGATTAAGAGATATGGCAAGGTCTTATTATGGACATTGAATTCACTGACTCGGCACGCACCAGGGCTAAGGTTTGCACAGAAACTTTACACCCAGAGCCAATAAACTCTGTGCCATCAAAAGCAAGTCAAAACACAATGGCATCCAGCAAAGCAGCCAACAGATTGTCAGCCTGTCCTCTTAAGCAAGAGTTTTGCAGAGGAGCCAGCAGAGAGGCTTGAGAAGGAGCCAGTCAGGGAGTCGTTCCAGAGGCCCCACGCTGCCCCTGCTGCCACCGACACTGGGCTGCTGCTGCTGTTGCTGCTGCTGCTGGAAAAACACATTTCAGCATCTGGCATCTGAATCCCGCAGCTGCGGAGCGCCCCGCCTGTGTGGTCATGAGTGCCCTCTGAAATGTGCGCCACCGGCAAAGGAGGACAGGGCAGCTCCAGCCGGTGGTGCCAGACGCATGAGGCCGCCGGAGCCCGCATTGCCAGCTCATGTGTGCCAAGGTCCTCCTGCTGTGATGGCGGGGTTTAAGAAACACCAGCCTTGTGTTTTAAGAAAGATAAACTCTCCAGATTACAGGGGATTCTTTTCCAGCCACACCCCAATCTACTCATGAGAAGGAGGCGCTGCGGAAACCCATCTCCAATGAGAAGAATAACCCCAGGGGGGTAGGAAGGAGTCTCCCAACCAGTGGAAAACACTTGAAATCAGCACCGCCCTTCCAACCAACTTGGAGAACTGGCTCCCACCAAGGCTGCACCAGAAGATTCACTCTTCAGGGCTAGATTCTTGGCAGCAGGGTATTTTCACATGCACAAATCCTGCTTCCTCCGTGGACTCCTAGCTCTGTGTATAGGAAGCTGGATCCCAGGGCTGTGGGTTCTAGGCTCCATCCTGGCAACTTGAAAAAAAACATGCCAGATGCAGACTCAAAATCCTAAGAGGATGGAGAAATAGAGGACCATGCCCCATTGCGAGGATGTTTCTTTCTTCCTCTCTCTGGAGATTAAATGTGCCCTCTGGCAAAATAAAATAAAATAAAATAATTAATCAAAACCTGCTTTCTGGAAAAGAGGCAGCCTTTTTGCTTCTGACTCTGCAGCTTTGTCACCTAATCTCCATGTGGCTGCCCCAGTGGAGGAGCCAAAGAGAGGGAGTCCTGGACAAGGGTAGATGTTTCCAGGGAACACCTCTCCAAACCTTGCTCGTTACCCAAAGGACAGGAAATCACTGCAGCATAAAGAGAGCACAAAAATTTTTTGGTTGTTATAAATCTGTTTCTTAGCTTCTCAGCTTAAGCCAGAACATTACAAAGACTTGTCAGTATGAGTGGACAAACATAGACATGCCATATCCTTTAAAGTTTGGGTTTTTTCTTTTTTAAGAGAGACTTTTGCTTAGGGTGCTTGCACTTGCTGGACAGACAGAGACAGAAGGTGAGTGATTACCCCGCCCTGGGGGGATGGACACTCCACATTCCCTTTTCCTCCATTCTCCTCTTAGGATCTTGGGCACACACGCATATGTGCCTGGCGTGAGTTTCAAGCTGCTGGGTCTGAGACTTGAACGGTAGTCACCTCTGTGGGAGCCCCGTGATGTAACCATTATGCCATCTGCTGGTCCCTCCTTTAAGGTTTAAAAAAGAAAAAAAAAGAAAGATAACAGAGTCTGGCAGTGACGGTACAGAGGCAAGACACAAAGGTCTCCCTATACATGCTAGGGAGGACCCTGGCCTTTCCACGGCCATGACCAAGCTGGCTGAAACTGGGAGTGGACTGCAGCTTGAGGACCCTGTTGGGAGTGTTCTCTCTCTCTCTCTCTCTCTCTCTCTCTTTCTATCACTCTCTCTCTCTCATGGAAGAAGGAAATAAAATAAACTTTTAAAAAGAAACTAGGTTATCATTCCAAATGAAAGCCTCCTCAGAAAATATGAAAGCCACTAACAGTATGTGACACTGTGCCAAGTGTTCTAAAAACTGAATTAGCAGCACAGCTTCACGCCTCAAAGTTCTCTGCATCAAACAGACAGCAAGGAGTGGTCATAGATATTCCAGCAACTCTGCACACTAGACCAAAATGTACATCTTAAAAATGAGAGGTGGGCTAATAACAGAGCCACATGGAGTAGGGAGGGCACCAGGCAAGGGGCAGGCAAGGAGCCCTGGAGGTCCTTTGAGAGGACACAAAAGGCAGTTGTGGTATTGCCACAGCCTTGGGGTTCACCTTGAGTGAAGACCTTGGTGTGCCAAAGCAGCAAGCTGAAATATGGTCAGTCATGAGTTATTATTATCTTAGCTTAGCTAGAATGGAGAATCCCATACAGACAGCATGGTCACTTTCCTTTCTGAAAGTCCTATATTTAATTTATGAAGTCATTCAAGCTTCCTCTGCTTGTACTTAGGTCCCTGAACTGGGCAGGACAAGGATGATGCAAGTATCTGGGGAAGGCAGAAAGGAACATTGTCCTAATATCATTTAGGGATTCATTTAGGGTAGTTTTTTTTACTTTTTCCTCCGCCCCCCTCCCCCATTTCAAACTAGTGGGTGGGATACAGCACAACACACACACACGTCCAAAAAAAAAAAAAACCTAGACTTTAGAAGAGGGTCCAAAATAGGTAGGAGGGCACATGCTGTGACAACCCAATAGAAAACACCAAGCCCCACTGGGTCCCCAAAAGTCCTAGGATGAGCTGCCTGCAATTCCAGCAGATCTCTGTCCAACCATGCTCCAGGATTAGAAACTGAAGCAGCCTCAATAGCAGCAACAGCCATATTCACTATCACTAGGCTTGTCCCAGGCCTGTCCTTGACGCTCCCTCCTGCAAGCAAATTGAAATGCTGCTTCCTCACAGGGCTGCATTCTGCACTGTCAGTCTGCACTGCAGAGAATCTTCAGCTAGAGGATCAATTTTTGTCCTCTCTGCAAAGAACTCTGGAGTTGGGGGTGTGTCCAGTGTGCCCAATGACAAACTCCAGCACTTTTCTGCCTCTGAACCTCACTTTGTAAAAATTAGAATAATTCAGGACAAAAGGAGAAAAAAAATATATATATGTATATTCATGCAAGATAAAGATCTAGAATCCATGCAGGGACATGATCCACAGACCATAATTTAACCACGTTATATGCCAGAATGAAGCTGTAGCTTTAACAGCACATATTTACAAAGTAATGAAAGTCTGCATATCATGTTTTAAAATCAATCCTGCAAATCCAAAAGTAGATGGATTTGACTGCTGGACATTCCTTCAAATATTTTTCTACTTGTGAAATCAAATTCTCATCCTCACTGGAGCATTGATGTGAAGACATTTTATAGACACATTATAGAAAATATGTGAAACAGGTGAGGAACTGTTGGAGGGGCCTTTGCCATTGTCTTTGAAGAGGTCAGATTTTCCATGAGTTGAATAGGCTGACAAATCATGCCTGCTGCATTCTGTCACAGAGTGCAGCACGACTAATGTTACACAATGGCGTAGTCATGCAACTCAACACCAGATTTAAGGCACTCGAGGCAGAACATTTAGGGTTAACATTAGAAGGCTTGATTCTGGTTTGCTGAGCTTCTCAAAGAATGTAATACCAGCTTGGCTTTTTCTTAGGGAGTAAAGGAAACAAAATCTATCTTCTTAAGATCTTCTCGGGGATATTATTTACTGGTCCTCTTATGCAGTCAAACATTTTGTTGCCCGGACAAAAAAAAGGACGAGCCTTTCGTGAGCTCCCTTTTCATTTTTTTACTAGATATTAGTAGATGCTGGCAGTCTAGGGCGATATAAGTAGAAAAATAAACTAATTCGACAAAAGTTCCAGAATATTGTAGTTCTATTTTATTAGGCCCTTGTACCAACTAAATCAGCCCAAGAGCAAAAGGTCATCCCAAAGAGGGTAGACAGAAGTACCAACAGCAACTTCTGGCTCACTGTCCCACCGAAGGCTAGAACTAACCAGAAGAAGGTTCTAGTTGCTCCCTGAGGGATCCAGACAATCCAAAGAGATAGAGCTGAGTTTTAATCACACCTGATTTTGTAAGCCTCTCAGAGTCCTTCTGATCAGAGCTAGTGGTGTAAATCTCCTGGTTAGTTCATTTTCCCACACCAGTTCTTTCCTCAGATTTATAAAAGGTTGAGAACCAACAGTCTAGATTTTGTCAACCCATTAGAGAGGCCCATTAGAAAAAAACCACTAGGCTATTATTAACCTTGTGTGAACAAGAATTAACATCTACTATTAACCAACTCGTGTGAGCCAAAGGCATGAAAGAATGAAGGAAAGAAAAAATAGGTTGGTTGGGAGACTTTTTTTGCAGAGGAAAAGATCAATTTGCCCATAGTGAAAGATGAAACCAAAGAAATGTGAAAAGGTAGGGTGAGGGGTAGGGACAAGGAAGCCACCAGTGGTTCGGGACAAGGAGAGCACGTCCTTGGTCTCTTCCTTGCAAGCCAAGGCTGCCAGTGGCTGCCCCACGTGGGTGGCTATCCGGCCTCAGTATGTGCATTTATGCCTCAGTTGCAATTAAAGAAAGTGTTGGAGGAAGAGATGGATTTAGCAAAAATGAAAAGTGCCAAGTACACAGAGGCATTGAATATATGAAAATTGATTAAAAGGGTGAATTCGAGCCAGAGCAAAGATGAGCCAAGTGTTGACAGCAGCAAAAGCATCCTCAGAGGGCTCAAGTGCTGAGACCCTTCTGGCTCTTTCCTCAGGACCTTGGGGTCATCTGTCTATGTCCACGCCTCTCCCTTCCTTCCTAACACTTCTCCTTGTAGATAGAAAAGATTCAACAAAACAATGCTGCCCAGCAGCTCAGACAAAGGCTCCTTGGAATATCGTGTGTGTGTGTGTGTGTGTGCGTGTGCGTGTGTGTGTGTGTGTTGGAGGTGAGGGAGAGGTCTCCATTTATTCTTTCTATAAGTATTTATTAAGTGCCTATTAGATGTCAAAGAGAAATCAAACAACAACCACAGTCATATCCTTAGGCTTTTCCATTCAGGAACTTTCAATGTCATCCAGTTTGTTCGAGGAGATCATTTATCTTAGATCTGACTCTTGTTCCAGTTACACCCACAGGAGAATGACATTTAAATTAGAATGCCACCTTATACATTTGCAATAGAAGATATGTATTTGCAGTGGCCATACTATTTCAGAACCTGGCTACTCCAAGGGTGGTCCATGGATCCACAGCATCGACAGCACCTGGAAACTTATTAGAAAAGCAGAAACCCAAGCCCTAACCCAGACCTATAGAATAAAAACCGCATTTTAACAAGATCCCCAGGTGCTCCTTATGCACATAGAATCAGAGAAGCAATGGTCTAGAATCAGTCCTCAAACCGTAAGGCATCACAATCACCTGGAGGGATGTTTAAACCAGATTCCTGGGTCGCAACCCAGCGTTTGAGCAGTGAGTCTGAGATAGGCCCTATGAGCTTGTATCTCTCCCAGGTTTCCAGGCCCACACTTTGGGCACTAGCCATCCAGACATCTAGACCACCCCTATGACACCATGGTGCCTGACTTAATTCTGTGGGTGAAGGTAAAGAATCAGTGGAAGGCACTGATCCTCATGCTTGAATCATGTCAGCATTCCCAGAAGAGTTGTTTAAATAAATGCTCCACCTCATCCCCAAATTCTGTGTGCACCATATTGGGTAATAGGAATAAACTTACCCTTTAATACATAGTGAAGTCTAAGACTATCAAAGGGCTCGCTATGGTGGCACAAGAGTAACACAATGCTCCACGATGCTGAACCCACACGGGGAGTCCCAGGTTCCTGTCCTGGGACCTCCCCGTTCATGCTGGGTGTGCACACACGTATCCATGATCCTGGCTGACTGAAGCCAGAGGGATCACAGTGTGAAGACCCTGCTGGGAATGCCTTGCTTTCTCTCTCATACAAAAAAATTAATTCTTCAAAAAAATTTTTAAAAGTTACATTTAAGAAAAGATTCAAAGACTGAACAATACTCCAGAAAAAAAAAAAAAAAAACAAGGAACTGATTGAATTTCTTGAGGTTTCTAAAAAATTAGAAGAAGGCAGTTTAATAACAATTTCAAAGTGTCAATGTAAACTGCCATTTAACTGTACAGCTGCTTACTTAGTTAATGATGCTAGAATGCTTTAATAAAAAAGTAAACTTTTCTCCTTTCCACTCTCAACATTCTTTGTTTGAATAAGGCATGGTACTTCATCAATGGACATCATTTCTGCACATCTGCATTGCAATAGCAATTATTGATCATAAATACCACAAAATTCTTGGTTTTCCTCTTGTTGTCCTTGACCTTTAACCTTGCAGCCACCTGCATAAATTTTTAAGCTTATTTATTTATTTCTTCTATGACTGAAAGACACAAAGAAAGAAGTAGAAAGAGACAGCACCTTCAACAGGGTCTTGATGCCATGACCCAGCTCAACCAGCACTGGACCATGGGGACACATATGCCCAGCGTACTCAGGGAAGTCTTCACGTGAACCTGGAACCTTCTCACATAGGACTGTCTTGCAGAGCTTCATGTTTTACCACTGTGCCATTGTCTGGCCCCAACTTTCATAAATTTTCTTGAATCATCAAAGTGTAGACAAGGTTCTGAATTCTCCGTGCCCGTCAGCTCTATGTTTTGAATAAAAACTTGAAGAGAAACCCAGCCTGGTGGCACAGTCAATAGCAAACTGAACTGCCATGCTGGAGTCCACATGGCCAACTGTGCGCTCAGATCCCCAAGGTCAGCTTGAAAACATGCTGGGCAAGGCATGCCCAAGATGCTGAGGGGGTGGAAGGTCTGGAAAAGGGGATCTCAGCATGACTAGACCGTCAAGGGTGCTTCTCTCTCTCTCTCTCTCTCTCTCTCTTTCTCTTTCTCTCTCTCTTTCTCTCCCTCTCTCCCTCTTGTGCACACACAGTCACTCTGTCATGGATAAAATAAATTTTTAAAAA
The DNA here is from genome assembly GCF_000334495.1 of Tupaia belangeri chinensis. Taxonomy (NCBI): domain Eukaryota; kingdom Metazoa; phylum Chordata; class Mammalia; order Scandentia; family Tupaiidae; genus Tupaia; species Tupaia belangeri. Next base: position 1,678,701 of record NW_006160154.1, on the reverse strand, counting down.
TTGGGCAGAAAAGTAGCATAGAGGTGTTTAAAAATAATATTTTAATTTTTTTTTGAATTACTTGAGTGGAGACTACCAAACTGTGAAAGTGTCAGTGCCAATAACGGCACAGCTAGCCCCTTCTTTGAAATAATGTTCAGCAACTTAAAGAATAGCTTGAGCACAGGGCAAACCAAAGGAGTATTTAATGAAGAGAAATCAGAAACAAGACTGGAATGTTTTCTCCCTCCCACCAGATTGGAGCCAAATGGCTGGAATGGCCAAGAACTGGTACCAGGAGGAATGTCCTGATTTCAGAACTCCATTCTGATGTTTGTCGATGTGTGTCAAAAAGATGTACTGATTTAGAACATGCCTTCCACGCTGCCATTCTCTCTTTAAAATAGGTTTCTCTCTAGTGCCTCACCCAGACTTACTGGGACAGGTACTCTTGCAATAGGTGTTTCAAACAGCACCTAAGTATCCTGATAACTAAAAATAATAATTCTGGAATTCTTTTGGGACACACCTTGTGGCTGCCCTATACAAACAGCAGGGAATATTGAAAGTCCTGTGTAAGATTGCCTTCCCACCTGATCGTCAAATGACTTTTTCCACCCATGGTTTCCTGGAACTCATTTCTTTTTAAAGTTTGGTGACGCAGGCTTCTCAAAAAAACCTTGCACAATCATAAAATTTTGGCTAGCATTCCCTCCCCCTCCCCTGCCCATCGGCAACCACGATAATGAAGAATTTACTTTTTCTTCCTCTCCTTTTGCCTCCTTCCCTCATAACCCTACTGGGACAGCTTTGTTTGGTGTCTGGCTTGTTTGTCTCTTTCTTTGTTTTAAATCCTTCTTCTCCACCCGGAAGAATTTATTTGCAGAAAAAAACAAACAAACAAACAAAAACATTTCATTCAGGGATCCCAAGTAACTAACTTCTTTCTTTCTCTATCCAGCAAGTCCTGGTGATTAGGGGTTTTTCTGTATCTTTTGTTACAATCAGAAATAAGAGAAGTAATGGCAGAACCAGGAGATGGCATAATGGTTACATCCCTGGACCACTATGTGGCCGTACGTGGTTTGAGTCCCGAACCCAGCGACTTAAAACTCCCGCCAGTTGCGTGTGCGTGTGTTCCCAAAATTCCAAGAAGAGACTCGAGGAAAAGGGATTGTGGCACGGCCATCCCTCCATAGGGGATAATTTCTCACTTTCTGTCTGTCTCTCTCTCTCTCTCTCTCTGTCTCTCTGGTGAGTGCACACGCCTATAGCAAAAATCTCTCTTAGAAAAGAAAGAGATAGAAGCAATGGCAAAATTCACCCCATTCTTCCTAGATTAGCTGCTTATTCCTATTTTTTGGTCTCTTGGAGATAGTCCTGCTGATCCTATATAGAGAGATTCCAATCTGAGCCAATTGGGTAAGCTCTGGCATCAGTGGCTTCCACAAATTTTGCAGGTTTTCATTTCAGAAACTTTGAAGAATAGACACATGCTCATTGAGAAAGCACCGTGTGCTCAATAGCAGGGTACGCTAATCTGGAGCTGCAGAGATGTCTATACAACCTCATGCGAAAACCAACCTGGACTTTTGATTTCTCAGAAAGCTCTTTGACCCTTGTCTGTACTGCCATGAGCCCGGAGCTCCAGTGTCCCCTCCAACATCCAGATCCCCTGTGGCCACCTGCCCCCTGCACACGATCAAAACATGAGATGCAAGTATTGCCTCATCCAGCCTATTTTCATTTAGTCTGTTCTCTGTGTTCTATGAAACAGATAAGTGGCATTTGTAATTATAAACTCCAAGCTACTTTTAACACCAAAGTGCCCAATTACAGACAAAATGTAAACTTTTATTTTCTTTTTTTGGAGAGGTTTTTGCTATAGGGTGTGTGCGCTCGCCAGACAGACAGAGAGAGACAGAGAGACAGAAAGCAAGAAATCACCCCCCAGGGGGGATGGCCATGCCGCAATCCCTTCTCCTCCATTCTCCTCTCGGGATCTTGGGCACGCACGCACACGCACCCGGCATGAGTTTAAGCCACCAGGTCCGGGACTCAAACCGCGGTTGACTACGTGGGAGTCCAGTGACATAGCCATTACGCTAACTGCTGGTCCCACAAAATGTAAACTTGCGAGGCCTCCATTCTGTGTGTTCCAGTCCTCTGTTCTATGCCATACCCCTCCTGGAGCACTGCAGCCAGACACCTTCACACTGCGCATATTTCTGAAACTTCCTCATAATCGCATGGATTGGCCCGAAGCCTCAGCAATTAGTCTCAAACAGCCCTATAAATGAGCACCTGGCTAGGTGTCATAGATCTAATGAAAGTCAGAGTGCGTCAATGAGATGCTTATTATATCGTGCCTCTCCCTTCTTTGTTAACGCTGTTTGAGTTTCATAGAAACCTGGGTGCATAGGAAAATACAGGCAGCTGTTTAGGCTCTCTCAGCTTAAACCAATGTTTCAAGCTACATGAAGCATGGGAGCAAACTGCTTTCATTTCTGGAGCCCTCCAGAAACATTCCCTAAATACCAGCATTTAATATTAAGCACAATACTTGGGGCAAAAATATAGACTATTTGGGACTAAGGACCTCCAAGCACTGCCACCAACAATACAGAATATTTTTTCCTTGTTTCGATTTGGAAAGACATCTTGGACAAGGGTAGGCCTGCAAGTTTTGGCAATTAAAAGGATAAGATAAATGCCCAGCCTGCCATGGCAGCACAGTGGTAATGCAACATTTCACAATGCCGAAGCCACGTGGGACGGTCTTGGGTTTGTATTGAAGGTACCCGTGTGCACAGCCCATGACCCTGGCTGGCTGAGGCTGGGGTGGATCATGGTATGAAGATCTTGTCAGTGATGCCACTCTCTTCTCTTTCTCTTTCTCTTTCTCTTCCTCTCTCTCTCTCTCTCTCTCTGTTTCGCTCTTTTCCATCCTAAACAAATTTAAAAATTAGAATAGATTTTTAAAAAGCAGATAAGAAAAGAGTGCTCCAGGACTATAAGAACAATAAAAGATGCAGAGATCTGTGAGAGCTTTGTAAGTGGGATAAACCAGTATGTTGGGCCTTCTTCATTAATAAGGAACACCTTCTGTTTCAGCGTCACTTAGAGTCTCGGGCTCTTCATGTGAGGCATCAGGCCTAGAACTCCCTGCATCCCCATAAACAATCCTGTTGAGGTCAAGAGGAGAGACTAGGGCATGAGAGAGAATCAGGATAGCCACCATTCATTCGTTTACCTCTCCATCAAAGTTGTGCTCTCCCTTTTATAAGATTCAAGATGTAACATGGCACAGTGGGTCAAGGGTCCCACACAGATTAAGCAGTCAGAAGTACTGGGTTCCAGTCCTGTCACTGGTGCATTCTTTAAAAAGTCAAAGATAACTCTCTACTCTCTAGCTTTTTCAGTCACAAAATGGTCCCAACTCTACAACCAGAGGGTGCTCATCAACCTTGACAGTGTCATTACCAGGAAACCTGTGTCTAGCAGTGCTCCTTTTCATCAGGCATCTTCCAGAAGCTTTCCCCACTCCCCTGTTCTCTTGCCTTCTACTTCAACACAGACCTCACCAGAAACCTCTGCACACTCCAGGCCACACGCCAGTCAGTTGTATTTCTTTCCTCTTTCTTTTATTTTTTTTAATTTATTTACTTATTTATTTCACTAGACAGAGAGAGAGAACTTCACTAAGTCCCCTCCAGCCTTCCCCAGCCAGCCAGGACTGTAGGTAGGCAGGTGCTCTCAGCATCTATCAGGGAGTCTTCAAAAAGTTTGTGGAAAATGTGTATTATGAAAAACTCATGCTTGGATTTCAAAACCATTTTTGCACCAAAATAAACTCATACTTTGATTCCATTTTTCATGAACTTGTTGAAGTCCCCTCATACAGGTCAACTTAGAACCAAAACCCAGTCTCCCATACGGCCTTCAGCATTACAGAGCACTGAGCTACGGCCAAGCCATCACTGATCTTGAGACAGATGCCCGCTGGCCCTTCCTCACAAAACATTTGGAAATTCCTGGCCTTTTCCATCTTAAAATCCATGATTTTAACCTGTTCTGCATTAAATGAACTTCCATACAGGGGATTTTCCTAGACCGTGATGTACTCCTATGAAAGGAATTCATCTTTCTTCCCATTTCAGCAAGATCCTGCATGCTTGCTTTTTCCGTTTAGCTAAACTTCACTCAGCCCAAGTCCCAGAGAAAGGTAACTACTGAGTGAGCAACAGTGCTCAGCACCAGGAGGCTAAGGAGGAGGGAGAAGCGGTACTCACCCTGTGTTCTCCAGCCCTCGCCAGAGCCTGCTGCTCACAGGATTGAAAGTATCCACTTCAGCTGGTTTTCCTGTTTTTCGATGGGCCTGGACCCAAAGCTCCAGGAGTCTAGGCCACAGAAGGCAGGTGTTTTGCACAACACCGACAAACTAGTAAGACTTCACGTGGCGGCAAGTACCCTAAACACACTTGGGCTGAATTTAACAGAAGAGAGAAGTTTCTGGGGAGGATAAAATGTTACAGCCTTAGAGCCAGGAGGAGGAATGTGGCCAGTGGCTGCAGACAGGAGTGTACATACGACTCCAAACCATGGGCCTCATCTGAGCTTTTCCCGCCTCTTCTTCCTGCTCTCTGTCTCTCTCACCTTCTCTACGCCAGCTCCCTATTCCAATTAGGCCCCTGCAAGAAGTAAGTAATCCATGGTTCTTGATCTGGGATCAGAACTAGCCTGACATAGAGGATCTAGACTCTCAAATTCCCCAGGAGTGGACTGCAGTGAGTCTGGTGAGTTAGGAGCCTATAACTCATTCTACAAACAGGCCACCAAGAATGGGCATGTGAGGGACCAGCAGTTAACATAATGGCTATGTCGCTGGACTCCCACGTAGTCGACCATGGTTTGTGTCCCGGACCTGGTGGCTTAAAATTCACGCCAGGCACATGTGCGTGCATGCCCAAGATCCCGAGAGGAGAATGGAGGAGAAGGGATTGCAACATAACCATCCCCCCTGAGGGGTGATTTCTCGCTTTGTCTCTCTGTCTCTCTGTCTGTCTGGCGAGCGCACGTACCCTATAGCAAAAACCTCTCCAAAGGAAAAAAAAAGAAAAAAGAATGGGCATGTGATTGAGAGGTTATTGTGAGCCTGGGGTTAAAACAAAGCAAAACAAAACAAAACAGGAAAACGTTTCCACAATGGGCTGTAGCAAAGAATAACACTGAGAAATAATATCATCCAAACCCGGAAAGAAGAAAGAAGGAATATAGGAAGAAAGAAACAACAATAAACTTGTAGATACAGCTAGTAAATGTTCAGGGCTTAACAAGTTAGTGAAAAGGAAAAGAGAGGATAACAGCAGTCTGCTAAGGCCCCTGACATAACCCTATGAAGTCATGTGCTTAATCAGATGCAGGCATGTGCTCCAGCCTACCCCTTCCTGCACCTACCAAGGTTGCCAACGTCTTCGTTTTAGCATCACTGGGAGTGTCTCTGCCCATCAAAAGCTAGACTATCCATAGGACCTCGAAGGCTCTCTACTCTGCCGTAGGTCATGGTGGTCCTGAAGCTATCAGAACAAGAACCAGAACTCTCCAGGGCATTTTTCAAACAACTTAACTAAAAAAGATACACATGCTACAGATTGGCGAATTATATGAGAAACGAAGCAGGTGTGCATTCATATGTGCAGATGGATGTACATGTTGACGTATGTCTGTATCTGTCTATGTGTGTGTAGTGTATAAGTGTATATGTGTGTGTTCATGCGTATATATGTGTATGCATGCATGTATGCTTGTGTGTATGTAAGTGCGTGTGTATGTGTGTGCATAAGTACATTTTGTGTGTACATGTATGTTGTGTGTCTACTGTGTTCATGCATGTGTGTATTTTGTGTTGCATGTGTGTGTGCATTTGTGCATGTGTTTGTGCATGTGTGTGTTTATGTCTGACATACACTCTGAATAAGTGTTCCTTCATCTTCACACATACATTTACATGTTCCAGTATGGCCTTACTGAAGTCCAAAGCTACCTGCAAGGACCCAGGCACTTGCCAAGCCACTAGCCCAGCCACACGGCTCAGGGACGAGTATTCATGGTAAAGTCATTTGCTCCAGACAGTCTGTGTCTTTAATGGAAATGCCAAAAGTGCCTGGAGGTGGGCAGCCTGGGGTGTATCCTTGTCAGGAAATCTCATCAGATTGCTTCAAGATTTCCTCAGCCTTCACTCCAAAATACTAACTACATCGTAACCATATGAAAATCAAATCCACAAAGTAGATGGTCTGTTTTGAATTTTTAAGTAATTGGAAAAATGAAATAAATTCTTCAAAATTTGATTCTAATTTGCCCTAACCTTTTATGGATTTTGTAGCTAATCAACCAAGATAGCACTTATTTCATTTTCCCCTTAAATCTGTGTAATATATGTATCCTGTATTTGGGAATAAAGATGATTGATAGATATTAATATTTCCAGTGATTGCTGTTATTTAAATTTAGGTTATTTATTTATTTTTATATCAAAAATAGGAATGAAACTGTTTAACGGACTTTCTAAAACACACTGGAAAATGCTCAGGAGATTTATGTAGTAATTAAAAAAATTATTACAATTTTTTTTGCTTTCATTTGTCTAGAACATTAGGGAATGTTTTTGGTCTTTTTTTTTTTTTGAGAGTTGTAAAAGCAAACCCACTTAACATGACAGCTCCCAACTATGGGTTCATATATATGAGCAAAAGAATGAAGTCTCAAACATAAGAAAAGAAACAAATGAAATAACTCTTTAAACCTTGCTGAAACGTACAAGGAAATAAATGTGGCTTTAAGACACTACCTTGGTTAGGGCTTCCAGCTATTTTTTTAAACCACGAAGTCGGGCTACACACTCACAAATAATATCTGAGCACAAAAGCAAAATCAAATAAAATAAATGATACAGGTTCCAAATTTATTGGAGCAGAACTAAATCGCACTCATTGTTTTTCGTTTTCAACGTCAGGCATGTCGCTTGGTTTAAAGCCGGAGGCGGTGGCCGACATTCCCACAATTTAACGCCTTTTCATCCGAAGCAGTGTCACGCTCTAGGTGGTCCACAGTGTTTTCCTTTATCCAACTCTTTCCACAGCTTGTTCCGAGCTCATGGGACATTTTTCAGCTTTTGGGACAAAACTAGTCATTTTAGTAAGAAAATGGAAGGCCTTTGGTGTGCAAATCCAAGCCTAAAACTTTGGGAGCACAAGAATACACAACAACAGATTTTCTTTTTTACTTCTTTCAGACAACTCATTTTCCATTTGCAACAAATAATTTATAGTAAGAACTTAATGCCCACTAGACCGTGGTCATTGAAAACATATGTCGATCCTGTTGTGGCTTCAGAAACAATCAGAAGTCATTTTATTTCCCATTTCAAAGACCAAACAGTAGCTTACATTTTTAATACATAACCAATTGTTTTAAAACATCTGGAGAGCTATACCTTTCTGTGTTTATAGACAGATTCTTTCTTTAAAGGCAAATAGGAAAATCTTATGAGGTCCCTTTCCTACAAATCCAATACTCTCCACTCCACTGGTAGAATTCTTTTGCTCATGTTACTCACTGTTTCCATATTATTCAGACTCAGAGATACATCAGGAGTATAATGTTATTGCAAGTAAAAATTACCCTGCCTTGCATTGCCTGTTAAATATCAAGCTCTTCTTTTCTTCACCATAAAGTCTCATCAAAACACATGTGCAAACACACATGTACAGACTCAGATGGCAAAGAGCATAAAGAAGGTCAATGGCCGCTCCATTGGACTCTCCATCAACCCACTCCATTTTTTTTTTTTTCACAAAGAACACAGATCAAGGGTCAATCAGTGGCATAGCAGTAACACAACTGGACTTATATTCTTGTCCTGAGGTTTCCTATGCATGCTAAGTGTACATGTGGGCTGGCTGAGACTAAAGGGGCTTGTGGCATAAAGAACCCTGATGGAAGTGCCCATCTCCCCACCACCTCCTGCTCTCACTCATAGAAGAAATAAATTAATAAAAGAACCACAGATAGAGCAGAACAATGGATTCTATTGGACATGAAGCTTCCCAGAGAGACAACAAGACCATAAGGACATTTGTCTTAAAATGTCTTTGAGTCCGTCATGCCAGATTGTGGTGTAGTAGTAAAATACAATGCTCTAGGGACCAGTAGTTAGCGTAATGGCTATGTCGCTGGACTCCTATGTAGTCAACCACGGTTCGAGTCCCAGACCCGGTGGCTTAAACTCACACTGGGCATGTGTGCG
>NW_006160154.1:1656165-1670318 GCF_000334495.1 Tupaia belangeri chinensis | reverse complement strand
TATATATATATATATATATAATGTTCTATAAAGCTGCCATACCTAAGAAGGCTGCCAGTTCAACTCCAGAGACAATGCAGGCTGAGGCTGGGAGTGGATCATGGCATCAAGACCATGTTGGGGGGTACTGTTTCTGTTTTTCCTCTCTCTCTCATGGAAGTAAATACATAAATTTTTAAAATTGTCTTTGAGTGACATAAGTTAAAAGGTATAAAGGAGTATGCATGTGTGTGTAAGAATCGAAAAGGAAACTCAACTATACATTGCAACAATTTTCCCAAGTCTTGAGTACAGTGGAGTCTTTCTTCAGACAACAAAAAAAAATGCGTGCTGATTCCAGTCTAACCCGTAGTGACATTATTCTTCTACATTGCATTAAGCCTTTTCCAACTTAAGTGCAAAAAGCAATCTATCATCAGAGCATGGTGGTAACACTGTGTACGTTGTAGAATTACAGTTGGGGTTTTAATGATAGAGAAAATTCTCTGGATTCCTATTTTTGAAAGGATGGTTTTCAAATGTGCTTCGTATAGCCTCAGTTGAGAAAATCAATGCCATAGGCGGATGCAATACATTTCTGCTGAGCTATTTCAACATTTTCAGCCTTACTCTCCAATCATGGGACATTTCTCCATCACCCCCAGGTGTTAGGAAGAGTTCCTGAGTTTTCCTCTTGTGCAGACTTCCCCACAACATCATAAGCATGAGATTCTCAGCTTTTGTGTACATAAGTGTATTTGCTTCTAAAATATTTCTGTTAAGCCAATACAATAATTACCAAGCTCTCCATATTCATCTCAAAACATGAAGTTGTTGATATTGTTACAAGAAGATGCAACTGAGAAGACTAACAGCACAACTGAGAACATGTCCTGCCCACATGTCTTACCAGCTCACATGGTCCTTTGGCTTAAGACTGAAAATGCCATCTTGGAAAACTGTCTACAACGTGCCTTTCTGAGTCATGCTCTTTCCAAGACCACATTCAACATCCCATGGGACTACAAACAGGGTTTTGAATTTGTCTTTATTCTGTGGTTACTTTGTTCATCATTTTTATTATATTTACATATGACCAGCTAAAAGATGATTAGGAAAACCTACTCAGTGGTGCAATGGTACCAGGCTACTCAATGCATGCTGGCTGTGTGGAATAGTAGGTTCAGTTCCCCAGTAACCCTGGACACCCCGGCAAGCCTGCCCATGATCCTGGCTGACTGGGACGGCTGATGGAGGATCATAGCACAAGACCCTTTTGAAGGTGTTTGTCTTTCTCACTCTTGAAAAAGAATTAAAGTTTAAACATAAATAAAAACTAATTAGGAAAAATGTCTAGAAATGTCCCCAATTCCCGAATAATACATTAGCCTTAAAACAGATATTATAAGGCATAAATTAATTCCCACTTCAAGGCATAATCAGCCCTAAAATTACTAACTCATTTCTCTCCTTTTCAATACCAGAAGCTCCTGAAAGTGACTAAGAACAGTGCACTTTTCCATGTTGTTGCTTTCATGCTGTGATTTCCCTTTTTCCTTCCTCCACTTTGGACAATTTATTTACTCAAACACATTTCTCAGCAGTTACTAAGGGATCCAAGTCTTTTTCTACACTCCCTACTATGTTGTCCTCCAGGTTATCTCTGTCCTTTACCTTTTAGTGATCAACATGTCAGCGCCCATGGAGGAACCCTCTAGAATTTAAAGAGAAGATTAAGTGATAAAGGTTATGACATTTAGGGAATGATGGCAAAATTCCTCCAACTCGGTCTTCCCATTCCAAGACCTAATTCCCAGTAAGAAGTAAGAATATTTGCTAGTCTCTGACACTTAGAGGGCTAACTGCCATCTTGACAGGTCACTTCCATAACAGGTGTCTCCATCTTGACATGTCAAAAACCAAACATGCACACAAAACCTCACTTTCCATCATGGATGCTACCAGGCAAATGTCTCCATGCTCAGGCCAGAAACCATGGAGGCAGCCTTAATTGTTCTTGCACTCACATTACCCTCCAATCCACCAATGATGTCTGTCTTCACATTATTTATCCTAAGTAGGTCCTGAAGTTGATCACATCTCACCATCTCTACTTCTACCGCCCTCATCCAGCCACTATCATCTCTCACCTGGGTAATTATGACAGCCTTCTCACAGACCTCCCAGATTTATCTTCTCTAGACCCTCCAATACCTTCCCGTTCCACTCAGAGACAAAAACTAAAGTCCTCCCAGCCGTCTTTCCCATCCTGATGCCTCTGACATTAACTCCCACCAGCTCTCTCCACTCCCTATCACACTCCTTGAAGCTTTCAAAATTACCAAGTCAGCCCCTGCCTCAGGGCCCTTTCACTTGCCACTCCCCAACTCAGACATCTGCAAGGCTGACTTATTTCCTGCCTCCACTAGAAAGCCTCCTAACCAGAGATGCCTTCCCGTGTTAGGGAACATTTCATGCCTTTTTTCCAAGATTCTTTATCCCTTGAACTTCCTTAATTTCTCCCTACAGCGATTGCTACCCTCTGATATAGTACATATTTATTTCCTTATTTTACCTGTTCCTACACCAGAAGGTACACTCCATAGTGGCAAGAATTTGGCTTTGCTCATAGAACAATACCCAGTTACAATGGCACAGCACTAATGCAATGCTGCACAATGCTGAGGTCATATGGAAAGGGCCTGAGTTTGAATCCCAAGGTTTCCTTGTGCACACCATGGGCACATACATCCTTGACCCTGGCTGGCTGGCTGATGCTGGCAATGTATTTGTGTGTGAAGACCCTGGGGAGGGAGGGTGCCTGTTTCTTTTTCTTTTCTTTTCTTTCTTTTTTTTTTTCCCCTCTTTCTGTCTCTCTTTCACTCAGGAGAGAAATAAATAAATGAGAACTTTATTAAATGTTAAAATTTTGGGAAACCAGCAGACGGAGTAATGGTTACGTCACTGGACTCCCACATAGTCAACCTGCAGTTTGAATCTTGGACCCAGCAGCTTAAGACTCATGCTGAGCGCATGTGCATGCATGCCCAAGATCCCAAAAGGATATTGGAGAAGGGATTGTGGTGTGGCCATCCTCCCTGGGGGATGATTTCTCACTTTCTGTCTCTCTGTTTCTCCGGTGAGCACATGTGCCCTATAGCAAAAATCTCTCTCAAAAAAAAAAAAAAAGTTAACTTTTTTTATTGAGTGAATTCAGTAATGAATGATGTCATCACAAAGTGTTGAGCTCAAGCAAAACTGTATGAATGAGCCACTAGGTGCTGATAAATCAACAATTCACCCTCATTCCACTCTCTTTGTTATTTTCTTCACAGTCAAGGTGTGAACCAATAACAGAGAGGGTAGCAGGGGTTGAAACTCCCCGTATGCCATAGAGCCACACCACCTAAGGATGGACTCTCCTATTAGGCCCCAGATCCTCTGATTATGAAGTAAGTTGAAACTAACAGCTGGGAAAACTTCATCCTTATCAAAGCCTGGTAGAGCCCTGCTACTCATTCTTACTTTACAGATGAGGAAACCAAAGCTGCCAGAGGTTGATCTCCTTATCTGAGCTCACAGAACCAGAATTCAAGGCCAGGCTTTGCCCTGTGTCCAAGCTTTTGCCCACTCACCATCTTTCAGGTGAGATATCCTGCTTCCCCAGTGTGCCAGTTTTCTGAGCCTTTCCTCTTCATAAGATCCCATTCTCAAGGACTTTTTTGTTTGTTTCCTTAAGTGTGTTTATTTCATTCATGAGAGAGATAGAGAGAAAGAGTGAGACAAGCACTCTCAACAGACGCCCATGCCTCATTTCCCTCCACCATCCTTCCGGCCAGCCAGGATCATGGGCACACATCTGCTCAGTACGTACCAGTAGACCCAGGAACCAAAACTATATTTTCTATATGGCTTCCAGCATTAAAGAGCAATTTATTTTTAGAGGTTTTTGACTTAGAGCATGTGCACTCACCAGGGAGAAAGAGACAGACACAGTGAGAAAGAAAATGAGAAATCACCCCCCTCCCACAGGGGGAATAGTCATGCCATAATCCCCTCTCCATTCCTCTCCAAGGATCTTGGGCACACATGCACATGCACCTGGTGTGATTTTCAAGCCACCGAGTCTGGGACTCAAACCATGGTCAGCCATGAGGGAATCCAGTGACATAACTGCTGCCGGTCCCAGCAGCTTGCTTTAACTGTGACTGATGTCAGTCCTCACATCACACCCTGATACTTCAGAGCAGCCTCTGAGTACATAGACAGATCTGAGGCACTCTCTATGGTAACTCAGGATTAGGAATGTGCTCTCTTACAGTGTTCACAGCTTAGAATTGCCACAAAGATCCTGCTACTAAAATAGCCAGTAATGTGCCAATATACTTGCCCATATGCATTTAACAACTGTCTTTTAGTTTGAAATGAAAGGTAGTTTAATAGTTTCCATCTGTTGTCCCAAACCTTTTCCCTCCTGCTTTCCTTGAAGAGCTTCTAGTGGAAATTAGCTTGTAGTATGAAGGTGACCCAGGCCAGGAAGAGCCAACAACATCCTCCTTCTGATGGGAAAATAAAAACAAGGAGCGATGATTTAGAATTTCACGTGTGGAATCTATTCACAGACCTTCTCCCACTGCCTGAGCTTACTTTCCGAGCCAGATCTGGACATAAACTGTATTCAGTGATTATAAACAGTAATTAACACAGGCTGACAAAGAATGCATTTGGGATTGAATGCATTTGGGATTCTCCAGGAAGCTTCTTTCAATAACATCAATAAAGGACAAGAACTCAGGCCGGGAAGGGCTGGTGTGAGAGATGTGCTCAGGAGCAGCCTGTGGCCCGTCAGGCCCCAGTGCTCATGGAACATGTGCTCCATCCCTGTCCCCTCACATCTGACTTTACCACTGCCCTGACTGAGAACCAAAACTGAAACCCAGCTATTTGATATCAGAGCTTCCATACTGTGTTCCTCTCGGCTCAGAATCTCTGGCACCAGTCAGCGGATGATACAAGGATGGTTCAGGACACTCTGGATTCAATAAGTCCACAACTAGCCCATCATCAGGTGAATTTATACATCATTTATTCCACTCCCACCAAAAGTGCACTGTTTTTCATTCACTTTCTGGTCTCCCAAAAAAACTTCAGCAGCTCCAGTTCCACAGACTGGGCTGGGTAAACCCAACTATGCCATAAGCAGTAGGTTCCTATGTGCTCATTCGTCCTTGTCTCTGTTTTCCCCTCCCTCTTCTCCCAGTCCCAGGAAATTACAGATTGTCCTAAAAATCTGTGCCATGTGACTCAAGCCTCAAAGAGCTAAGTAAATCAATGAACACACACAGACAGACAGACAGACACACACGCACACACACACACACTCTACACAAACACAAACAGGGCATCTGAAATGGACTGTTCACAGAGTCATCAGAAAAGTGTGAGGGTCCACTTGTAGCACAGTGGTGACACATCTGGGACTTCTCTGTCCTTGCTGGGCACAAATGTGCCCATGGTCCTGGCTGGCTGGAGCTGATGGTGGATCAAGGTGTGGAGACCCTGTTGGGGGTGCCTGTCTCTGTCTTTTTCTGTCTCTATTCTCTCTTATGGAATAAGCAAATAAATAAACATTTTTTAAGAAGCCACTATCCCCATTTTAAAAAAAAAAAAAAGGAATAAGTGAAATCTTGCTACCTATGAATCCACTATCTCCATCAGGACTCCGAGCCAGGTAGGAAGAGAAATGGGTAATGGGGAGTTGTCCACAGAATATGATCCGTTTTCTTCCCAAGCTGTAAATGGATTGTGTTCCTTAGTAACATCTGTCCTCTGCTCCCATGGTGGCAGAAGAAGCAGGGTTTATTTTTCAATGTATGGTATATGTGCCATCCAGTTCTACCCAGTGCATAAACATTGAGCAAATTTCACTTTACATGATGGCAAGGATTCCTTTTCTGAAATACTAAAATCTGCAACAACTACAATCGTACAGAATGTTTCAGAGCATTCATTGGCTCTACTGATCGTTTTCAGCTCACAAATCTCAGCTGAACTTCTTCACTTTTTCCCTTGCCCAGTAACACGTCTGCTCTTTTTACTCTTGATTTACAAGGCAAATTTGGCATGCAGTTCACTTACATATGCTGATTCGGGCTTATTGAAGGCAGGTGCACACTTTAATATATATGGGCACAGGGACCCCCTTCCATCCCATAAAAGAATACTGGGCATGTTCTCATGTGGAATATCTGCTCTCTTTTATTCATAAATGTGAAAATCTCAGGCATTTGTATTGCTTTTACATATTACCATGAACAAATTAGAGTAGGCGGAAATGATGTTCCAACCCCACAATGGTGCCATATTAACAGGGCTGGGGCCAAATGCTCGCCTCTACTCACACTGACTGACAGGGACTGAGAACTGAGAGCCCTTCTCTTCTCAGTGCTTTTGTATTCGTGTTGTATAAACACAGTCATATTACACCATAGGGACAGGTAAAGGCAATGCCAGATTTCCATCAATGCAAGACGTGTGCACAGCCCTTCAGTTGTCCAGGAAAATGAGGCAGCTCTCACAGATGCATCATTGTTTATATTAGATTGAGCTACGGACAAGCAGTGAATGTGAGAAGACCTCATTTAATGACCTCAAAAGTGCCTGCGTCATCTTTGTGATTGATCCTAGATGTTAGATGTGGCTCGCAGGTGTAAGATGAGCACAGCTGCAGGTGACGGTATCTGATATGCACAGGTCAGGGTAGTAAACACCTCCTAAGTAGGTCTGCTCTGTCCCTGATACAGCCCAGTGAAAGGAGAGAAGACGAAGCAAGCCTGGGTGCCCTTTCTGCTGAGCTCCTCTAATAATGCATATATATCTCTAAAATATAGAAAGGTGGTTGGTTCACTTCCTAATATCTCAGTGAGGCAGAAACCGACTGATTTATTACATCATGCACAGACCAGCTAGCCCATGTAGTACACACAGTAGGCATTCAAAAACTGTATCCTGACCCGGTCAGTAGCAAACTAAACTGCAGTACGGGAAGCCTCACAGCCAACCTCAGGTTTAGATTTCTGGGCCCCCTAAAACACACCAGGCAGGTGCATGTGCCTAGGATCCTGACAAGCTGAGGGGCTAGAGAAAGGGGATCATAGCATGATGAGACCTTGTCAACAAACGTGCTTCTCTCTCTCTCTCTCTCTCTCTCTCTCTCTCTCCTCTTTCTCTCTCTCTCTCTTGTTCTCCTACATGCTTACATGTTCTCTATCATGAATAAAATAAATTTTAGAAAATATTTTTCAGAAAATGAAATGGTACATCCTGAGGATTTGAGGAGGATTTTGACAAACTAAAGAAATCAAAGCCTTATCTTACAATGGAACAAGGTCAAGAGTACTGAATGATGCACCCAAAGGTAGGTGGATATGTGGTGTGGAATAAAATCTAGATTATTTTGCTTATGTCCTCAAGTTCTACATTATTTGAAGTCATCAAATTGAAAAGGCAGAAGAGGTCATAAATTAGCATACCTTTAATACCTTCATCCATACTGAATCCGGACAGAGTCAGACAGAACAAGGGTCAGGAATGGAGTCTGGAAACCTTGTGAGCAAGCCTGCACCATGGCCAAGGCAGAGGAAACCACCCGGGGAAAGGAAGTGTATGTGAGCTGTGGCTCTCAGGCAGCCTTATATTATGTAACTAGATAATAAATACATTATATTAACTGCAAGCCTCATTTCCAAGACTTTACTCTTCCACATCTAAGCCCCAAGAAGAATCTAACTGGATGTCCCAAATTTAACATGTCCAGGCCTGAACCCATTCTCTTCTCTGAAATCTGCAACTCCATGGTGTTCTCTCGTGGGCACTCTCTACATAGAATCACCCATCTCCACTTGTAGTTAATTAAGTGTTACCATTGGTGAAGTGGTTAAGGTGCTGGGCTCCCACATGGCTCACTGTGGTTCGAGTCCTGGACCTGGCAGCATGAGAAATCATGCCAGGGTGTGTGTGCATGTGTGGCCAAAATCCCAGGAGGAAAATAAAGGAAAAGGGATTGCGGCATGGCTATCCCCCCTGGGGGGGTGATTTCTTACTTTCTCTCTCACTGTCTCTCTCTGGGAAGCACACATGCCTATGACACAAACCTTAAAAATATAAAATTAAATGAATAAATAAATAAATTATTACCATTTACTAAAGGCTGGCTAAATGCTGAGCACAATACTAAGGGCTTCACCTCTGTTATCTATTAACTATCTCATTGAACCCTAACGATGACCCTGTATGGCAATCCATTTTAAGGATAAAATTGACTGGAAATTGACTCACAATAACACCATTTATAAGCCAAGACATAAGTATGTCCCTGTACGAAATTTAGTGCAGGATTTAGAACCCAGGAAAAGGGAGAGCAGTCCCACCACACCTGGACCATAGATCCGCGGATGTTTCCCAAATCTCCTTTTTTTAAATGCACTGGTTAGCATTGAGCAAATACAGATAACTCACATACACAAAAGTGCACTTACTCCTTCCGCATTCCTCTCTTGGACTGAATTCTTAGCAGCCTGGAGCTTCACACACCCACCCCTACCCTCTATTCTCTTCGCTTTTCCTGTCTCCCCTGCACTCCATTTTCCCCACTAGAGCTACAAGTCCTACTAGGGTTAAAGAAACTGTTGCAGTCATTCTGGGCATCTTCAGAAATGTTTCTCATTTACAACTACCACACCACAGATTTGGCAAGAGTAAGCCTGCATGCTCTATTTTAAAGCAAAATGAACACATTATGGAACAAAAGGAGAGCACCCTATCATAGCACTCAACCATGTACAGAACAGCAAAAAACTTACCTTGGCTGGCAGCTCTGGTATCTCTGAGGATCTCTCTGCACAGAGGCAGACTTGGGTGCCCTTTCACGGTGCTGCTGAGACAATGACGCCCTTACACTCCCCAGACATGTGCACTGAAGTGGTTCGGATTCAGCCAGGTTGCATCTCCTTCAGAGTTACAATCCGTCCTTTCATGCGTAATCACTTATCTATAGAATCTAAAATTCAGCTTTGTTCATCAATAGGTGCTGAGTGTGGTGTCATCGGTGTCCTTTTGTTAAGACCTATCACTTCACATCACTTCATTTTCATGAGAGAAAGACTGGATATTAAATTCCCTTGCACAGGACTAAGCATTCCCACATAACAAGTGCATCACAGACCTGCCGTTCAGAGCCGCCTTTGTTTCCTCCACATGAGGGTTTTGATGAAGAAGAAAGCTACTGGCTAGAAAAATCTACCCGGTAATAGGACAGCCTGATACACCTCTAACAAGTCCTTCATTGCTTGGTCTCTCATGAGCTGTATGGGGAACAACATTCGTACGGTTTCAGGTCATGTAGCCTAAAGTGGGACAGAGTTTAGTTCAGTTAAAGGATACCGACACACGCACTGAGTAGAGAACGTTACCTCTAGGAGTACTACAGTGGGTCATCAGGAAAAGTCATGATGCATTTTTGCATAGGAAATATGGCATGACTTTTCTGACAACCTAATATTTCCACAATCAGGATGTATTTCTAAAGCTGCCTATGTGTCTGCCCATGGGTATTTCAGATGAGGATTCTCCCTAATCGTGTTTCCTTTAGGTTGATCATACCCATACCTATCATTCATGACAAATCTTGGCAAAAAAAGTATATCCAGAGTTGGCAAATACAATCACAGACCGACCAACCAAAACATACCTAGGTTTGAGTTGCAAACGGTTGCTCAGAAAAATAAAGAGAGCCTATTTACAAAGACCTATTTAGAAAGCACACTCAAGAAATGAAATTTCCTTTTAGGCCACATGAAGGAATTAGCCTATAGCTAATGGGCAGAGCTCAAGTCAAACACCTTGAGAAGAGACTGGTGAGTGGCCCCAGGAAGATGGATGCTTTGATTTCTGTGAAGCTGGCCCACATGAGGAAGTTCTGTATTTGCATCTGGAGACCTCACTGAATGTGCCAGTCATGTGTCATGTGTCATGTGCTTGATTTGGGGTTGGCTGGAACTGGGAGTGGATAGCAACATCAAGATCCTGTTGGGGATACAATCTCTCTCTCTCTCTCTCTCTCTTTCTCTCTCTCTCTCTCTCTCTCTCTCTCTCAAAAGTAATAAATAAGCTTCAAAAAAGAGCATTACAAAAAATTATCTGATCTGCTACAGGAACGCCAGAAAGCAGTAAAGGTCAAAGCTGCTCGAAGGATTGACATTACCAGAGCCAATAATGAGGAGTGCCACGCCCCTCCACATCCTCAGTGTCAGAAGCCACCCCTGTTTGGTGTTCCCGCTGTGGTCAGCTGTGCCTCACAAGGATTGAGGAGACACTCAATCCCAAGCATGGCCTCCCCAAACACATGCCTAACTGCTGTGGCTCAGGAGCCATCTTGTAAACCACAGGAAGTTCACAACTCCTTTTTATTCATTTATTTTTTAAAAAACGA
The DNA here is from genome assembly GCF_000334495.1 of Tupaia belangeri chinensis. Taxonomy (NCBI): domain Eukaryota; kingdom Metazoa; phylum Chordata; class Mammalia; order Scandentia; family Tupaiidae; genus Tupaia; species Tupaia belangeri. Next base: position 1,659,850 of record NW_006160154.1, on the reverse strand, counting down.
GAATCCCAGGAACCGCAGATGCCCTGGTAGAGGGGAGTTCAAGCTGAGCATTTTGCTTTTCAGAAGCCAGGGCCAGGACTGTACATAAGATGGCAGCCCCAGAACACAGTTCCAGGTACTGTGCAGGGAGACTCTTCCCAGCTAGACAAGCTTGATTCTGTGTCTGCTGTTTTCTTATACTAATCTTCTGTATATGAAGTTTGTATGACACCAGTAAGATAAGTGTGATAATGTTCTTCACCATTTACCAAATAAATAAATAAACTGTTTTTGGTTGCCATGACAAAGAGCAGGGCTGTTGTGATTTTCTGCAAGAGTCACAGATGACTTGATTTGCTTCTAAAGCTAGTGACACACGAAAGAGCTCAGCTCAGCACTGGTGCCAGCACGCCACATGTTTAGAACCAGCACCTGGGTTTTCAGGGACCTAGCAACCATGAAGATGCATTCGGCTGTCACAACATGAGGAAATGAACATGGCAGTTATTTGATGCTGTGCAGCTGAATTACCAGGGCTCATCTGAAGGATGGGTCAGGACCAAATGGCAGCACAGCTGGACCCACATGGAAAGGTCCCAGGTTCACATCCCAAGGCTTCCTGTACAAACCCGGCACCATTGCCATGATCTGGCCTGGCTGGGCTAGGGATGGACAGCAGGATGGGGACCCTGTCGGGGTACCTGCCTCTCTATCTTCGATCTCCCTTTTATTCTCTCCCTCATTTACTCTCTTTGGAAGAGAGAAGGAAACTTTAGAAAATAAGAAAGAAAGAAAAGATTTGACCAAAAAAGCAGGTGTCTTGGAGAGGAGGGGTCAGCATCAGAAGGCTTACCACCGGGCACTGACCCGAGGTGCAGAGTCGCTACATATGGGGGGCTGACTAGGCTTGTCTGCATTCTTTTTCTGGAGGGTCAGAAGCACTCCACTTTCTGGAACATTTTCCCCTGATTGCATCCTATTTCATTGACATAAAAGGCGATGTGTCAGATTCTAACTTTATGTTTTTCTCCACCTTAATGTTCCACTTCACTCTGTGGCCCAGGTGGGCTTGGAAGCAAAGGCAGGTCCATTGTGCAGTGCCGCTGGAGGGCGTGGGGCAGGCGGGTACAGCCACCGCATGGGCCAAGGATGCCAAGGCTCCGTCACTCAAATCCTCACCAGCCACCACACCAGATGGCTCATGAAGACACCCACGGTTCTACTAGTGGATCAAAGAGAGAGTAACACTGCCAGCACCCTGGGGTTAGCTTAGTTACAGACTCCTCCGGAAAAAAAAAAAATCCTTTATACAAGATGCTAAGACCCAGAACCATCAGGATAAGGCTCTGTCTGTTACCCTGTGAATATCAGGAAGGGCTTGCTGACATACCCCATGGAGGCTCGCTAATCACAAGCTAGCAGGGAGCATTCTCAGGGTACAAGGATGAGGACAAAGCCCATGATTACTAGATCTCAATTTTGTTATTCATTTTATTTTAAGAATTTTGCCATAGGGCATGTGTGCTCACCAGAGAGAGAGACAGTGGGAGGGAAAGTGAGAAATCACGCCCTCCGGAGGGGGTGGCCAGACTGCATCTCTTCTCCCTTCTCCTCCTGAGATTTTAGACATACATGCACAGATGCCCAATGTGATTTTCAAGTTGTCTACAGTAGGCCAGATGGAAGTCGAGCACCTTAACCACCACGCCACCTGCTGACCCATGGTCTCCTCAGTTCCAGAGGCATTCTATTCTTATCTTTATTCTACAGTTTTTCCACCTAAGGCCAGCAGGATCTCTGTGTGTCAGGAAGGACTCCTGTTATTCCCACGAAACAGCCTTTTGATGGCTAGGAATCCTGATTCCACACACCATATACTCTATTCTCTACAAATATTCTACTAGGTACTTGGCATTTATCATCTCCTTTAATTCCCACATCGATCCATGAAGGAGGTAGTGCTATTAACCTCGTCCGTATGAATAACAAAATCGAGGCAAGAGAATTTAAGTCACTTGCCCAGCTTCACACAAGGAGTGAAGTTGGGATTCAAACTCGAGCCCGTCTGAATTCAGAACGTAAACCTGGGTTTACAGGACATGTTCTGCCCCTGAGTTCTCTGTACCCTTTAGCAGGTTACTTTCCTTCTCCCTATGCCTCGCTATTGTCTGATTTCAATTAAGAGTCAAGCTGCGTCACTAAAATGACCCCTACTTGTCTGGCTAAAGCATCAGCATACTGTGGAGAATGCCCACCACTGTTTTCCAGTTACAATTTTGAACCAACAACCATGCCTCTAATAACGGCTCTCGCAGCTCTACTACCAAATGCTTTCATGACCGCTGTCATCGAGGTTATTTGCTAAGAATACTGATTTTACAGGGGAGGCCACTGAAGCACCATAATGTTAAAAAGCATCCCCAACGTCACTCAGCCTATAAGCAATGGGCTAGGAATGAAACCCAAGTCTGGCTGTTTCCAAAGTGAACTCAGCACTGTTGCTTTCCTTCTAACCATGACTTCTGTCCCTACTTCTAGGAAGGTTACCAGAAATCTTTATTTAAATATCCGATCACTGGGGCCCAGACAGTGGCACAGTAGGAATGCAACACTCTGTGAGGCTGGCCCACTGAGAGGTTTCAGGTTCGTGTCCAGAGACCTCCCTGAATACACCAGATGTGTGCCTGCCCATGATCCAGGGCTCGCTGGTGCTGGAGGTGGATTGCAGCACCAAGACCCTGTCGAGGGTGTTTGCTCTTGCTCTCTCTCTCACTTCCTCTCTGCCTCTTTAACTCATGGAAGAAAAAAATAAACTCTAGAGGGACCAGCAGATGGTGTAATGGTTACATCGCTGGACTCCCACATAATCGACCATGGTTCGAGTCCCAGACTTGGTGGCTTGAGACTCACACCAGGCACGTGTGAACACATGCCCAAAAAAGGGATTGCAGTATGGCCATTTCCTCTAGGGGGCGATTTCTTGCTTTCTGTCTCTCTCTATGTCTCCAGCGAGTGCATGCGCCCTATAGCAAAAATCTCTCTAAAAAAGAAAAGAAAGCAAAACTTAAACAAATAAACCTAGATATTCCACCACCATTTAAAAAAAAAAAATGCTTGAAGCTGAAATTATTCTCTTGCTCTCAGCACCGGCTTATCTCCCTTCATCCCCGGTGTCCAGGGATGTTGGAGCCAGATCCCCTAATCCAGAGTCAGGAATCCAGGTCAACATACCCTTTACCTGTCACTCACCCCAGGGTCAACACGATGCTGACCACAAGCAGGCGCTCGGTGAACTTAGTGACTGTAATAAGCAAGGAAATCTGTGTAGGCAAGAATTTGTATTCTGAGAGGCTGGAGGAAGTGAGATTTCCTTATTTAAGTGTCATGGGAGACACGGCAGGAAAGTCGTCAATCATGAGCCTCAGAGGGGCTCCTGGATGTCGGCTTCCTCAACAATGGGCCTGTCCTCTTAGCACAGAGAAGTGCCTGCCAGCCCTTACCTACTATCCCCTACTGCCAGCTTCAACCCAGGCTCAACCTGCAGCCCCCTCTGCAGTCCTGAAGGAAATTGCCAAAGGATCACTGTCTATTGCCCCCCTCACTCCAGGAAACAAAACCGAGATGCAAACAGAAAATGACCAAGGATCAGTTGCAACTCGTAGAGTAGAATCGTCTCAAACCCTGGCAGCACATTCACGCAGAAGTC
>NW_006160154.1:1655565-1656154 GCF_000334495.1 Tupaia belangeri chinensis | reverse complement strand
TAAGACAGTGTTAGAATAGGTCTGGAAATCTGAGCCCAGAACAGCAGAAGGTGTCAGGAAAAGACAAAGGAGACATTTTACTACTATACGAAAAGTAGTAAAATTTCATCTAGCCAAACAATAAAGTGAGCAAAACGTGAACCGAGTAAGTCGGGACTCTGGAAGTACAAGGAATTACTCATGGCACAGGCTGAGTGGGAGGCTGAAACCAAGCTTCTATTTCTTCTTCCTGGGGAGAATGCTGTTTCATACCACAGTAATCAGAAAACCTCCTTCTCGAGAGGGAGGACTGTGGGAGCCTCACTGGCATGGAAGTGGCCTCTGTTCTGTTCCTTTCTACTACAGCTATCATTGCCGAATAGCTATCATGTGCCAGGTACAATGCTGGTCACTCCACATAGTTTTGCAAAAACCCTCACACCCCACCCCTGTTTTACTTAGAACACCAGGGTTTGACCCTTGAGAAACATACCGAAGACTTCTCAATGAACAAAGGAGGGAACTGGAGGAACCTGCAGATGGCATGGTGGTTAAGGTGCTGGATTCCCAGATGGTAGACCACAGTTCAAGTCCCGGACCTAGTGGCTTT
>NW_006160154.1:1654778-1655536 GCF_000334495.1 Tupaia belangeri chinensis | reverse complement strand
TCGCTCTCTCTCGCTCTCTCTGGTCGAATGTAAAATAATAATAAATTAATTAAATAATTATTTTAAAAAGGAGGAAATTAGAGATCAAAATGAGGTATCTTCAAAATGTTCGTGCAAATGCATATTATGAAAAAACTAGGCATGAATTTCAATTTCTTTTTGCAACAAAATAAACTCAGACTTTAATTCTATTTTTTCCATAAACTTTTTGAAGACTTCTCATACTGTTTAGCTGCTCCTAAGACAAATCCCTCCCCCTAACTCAGAAACTGTGTTTTCAAATGATGCATCACCTATTAGTATGCTTCTATAAGGAATTGGCAAGTATTAAGTAATAGCATCAAATAACTTAAACCAGCAGCCCTTGAAGTATGATCTGGGATCCTTTAGGTCCCTGAAGCTGTCAGGAGATATGCAAGGTCAAAACTATCTTGCTTTTCAACTTAGGTGGGCAGAATGGCTCCCGTAAAGAAGGGTGATGAGAAGAAGAAGGGCCATTCTGCCATCAACGAGGTTGTGCCCCAGGAATGCACCATCAACATTCATGAGCACGTCCATGGCCTAGGCTTCAAGAAACGTGCCCCTTGGGACCAGCAGTTAGTGTAATGGCTATGTCGCTGGACTCCCATGTAGTCAACGGTGGTTTGAGTCCTGGACTCGGTGGCTTAAACTCACCCCAGATGTGTGTGCATGTGTGCCCAAGATCCCGAGAGGAGAATGGAGGAGAAAGGAGGAGAACGGATTGTCTTTCTTTTTTT
>NW_006160154.1:1631333-1653573 GCF_000334495.1 Tupaia belangeri chinensis | reverse complement strand
TTTCTGACGAATGCACATGCCCTATAGGAAAAACCTCTCCAAAAAAAAAAAAAAGAAAGAAAGAAAGGAAAGAAATGTGCCCTTTGGGCACTCAAAGAAATCCGGAAAGTTGCCATGAAGGGGATGAGGTCTCCAGATGTGCACATTGATACCAGGCTCAACAAAGTTGTCTGGGCCAAAGGAATAAGAAACGTCCCATATGGAATCCATGTGCAGTTGTCCAGAAAACAAAACGAGGATGAAGATTCACCTAACAAATGATGACCTATGTACCTGTTACCACTTTCAGAAATCTACAAACAGTCAATGTGAATGAGAATGAACTGCTGATTTTCCAATAAAGTTATAAAATAAAAATAAATAAACTATCTTCATCAGCCTTTTCCACTCTCATTCTGTCTTGAATGTGCAATGGAGTTTTCGAGAGGCCACGTGGCACATACTAGCACGTGTGCTTGTGGGCAAGGTGACCTCAGAAAGATCATGGGAGAGGACCAGGTAGTGCCACAGTAGTGATGAAATTGAACTTACATGGGAAAGGCCCTGAATTCGTATCCCAGGACCTCCCTGACTGCCAGGAGTGTGTACATGCCCTGATTCCAACCAGCTGGGATGGAGTGGATCATAATGTGAGAACCCTATTGACTGTTGCCCCCCCCCTCAAGAAATAAATAACTATGCATATTTTTTAAATTGTTTGAGGAAAATTGGAATTAAAGTTTGAGTTTCTTTGGTGCAAAAAAATAAATAAATTTTAAACCAGAGCTTAGATGATGAAATGGTGGTAAAGGAGGCTTTTGGCAAGGCATGAGAACATGGCAAGCACATAGGAAGGTTGCTGAGTCAAGTCTGGAGACCTCCCTGAGTAGGCCAGGCACACATGAGCTGGACAGATTCAGGCTGGGACCAAGACCGTGTCATGGTGCTGTGTCTCTGTTTCTTTCTTGTGTCTTTCTCACTCACAGAATAAACTTTTGAAAACTTGGAATCCATGCATCGTGTGTTCAAAATAGATATCTTTTGTTAACTTCTGAAAGCACCTGTTATCTTCTTGTAGCTTAAGTTTTCCTCAGTTTCAGTTTCTAAAATGGTAAATATTGACAGATACAGCTCACAACCCAAGGCTCTTTGAGCTCTTCAATATTTTTTTTTTCTCAGTAATTTTTAAAAGCATAAAGGATTCCTGAGACCAGAAAGTTTGAGAAGCGCCCATTTAAATCAACTGGATTAGATCCTTATATACACATTTATTAGGGATTTTTTTTTCAGTGTTCACCTCTTATTGTTAACTGACCACACTAAAATGTGGAAATCCTATTTAATCTGAAGTAGGTGTGGTACTATTTATAAAACGGGTAAGTTCTGCAGTTTCCCTACGAGGTTTATATTACATATTTGAAATCTGGAGTATTTTCAGGAATGTATCATAAAACCACCTTCCATAAACTGTCTCTCAGGAGACAGTCGTGATAACACAACCAGTCAACTCTCATTTTTAAGCAGGGTACTGCAAACTTACAAAACTTCTGGAATCATCATTTTTATTATTCTGAAGTGAGGCAGAGAAGTCATTCTTCCCATAGTCATGAAGTCTTATCAGCTGAGTTTTCAGAATTATTGACTTCCTTCAATTTTCCCATAACTAATAATATTGCCACAATTGTCACCTCCTGCAACCTTGTATTCCTAATCTGAGGACCCAGACCCAGGCAGGAGTGGTGTTTGATTTTCACAGTGCTTCCTCTACTGGTGTTTTAGCTGCTTCTCTTAGCTAATTTATTAACTCCTAAAGATATTCCTAATGGTGAACAATTCTACTTCAGTTATCCAGCTACCAAAATACATAGAAAGGGAACACCTACCTTTGACTAATAATTAGAAGACATGTAGCTCTAAGTGAACATGAAACTTAAGCAAAATTGAGCTCTAGTAAACTCAATAGTGTTAAAATTATGAACAGAATGTAAGGTGCCTTTACACAGCTTAGGAAAACAGGCCTGGACAATACAGCTTTTGGAATAAATTACTATGACGTGAAGAACGCATGTAAATCTCTACTGTCAGCAGCGAGTGTCAGACCTTAGAGAACTCCAGAAACACTTGGCAAGGAACAAAATGAAATTTTTTAAAAATTCTTCTAAAGTGCAAGTTTCTCCAAGAAGAGACATTCAAGCGAGGAGGCTCTAACTCTGATAAATCTAAACTAGAACATAGAGTACTTAGAAACAAAATACACAAAAAAGACACTGTAACAACCAGGATTGTTTTCCTATTCCCTATGACATCCTTTCAAAGTTAGGTTATTTTCTCTGTGTTGTGTTTTTCTCCAGAAAGATTTCCCTTCAACCTCTTCTTATCCCATGCTCAGTTCTGTAAGGGGACTTGGAAAAATGTGTGGAAAAAAGGAATGAAAGTACAAGTTTGTTTTGGTGCAGAAAGTTTTGATATCCATGCCTAGTCTGTTTTGTTTTGTATAATACACACTTTCCATGAGCTTTTTGAAGACCCTTACTATAAGAGACCTTGGGGGGCTATTTCTAACATATCACAACATTGGCCTGAAAATGAGAGAGTAGTCACTTGGCAAGGAACAAAATGAAATTTTTTAAAAATTCTTCTAAAGTGCAAGTTTCTCCAAGAAGAGACATTCAAGCGAGGAGGCTCTAACTCTGATAAATCTAAACTAGAACATAGAGTACTTAGAAACAAAATACACAAAAAAGACACTGTAACAACCAGGATTGTTTTCCTATTCCCTATGACATCCTTTCAAAGTTAGGTTATTTTCTCTGTGTTGTGTTTTTCTCCAGAAAGATTTCCCTTCAACCTCTTCTTATCCCATGCTCAGTTCTGTAAGGGGACTTGGAAAAATGTGTGGAAAAAAGGAATGAAAGTACAAGTTTGTTTTGGTGCAGAAAGTTTTGATATCCATGCCTAGTCTGTTTTGTTTTGTATAATACACACTTTCCATGAGCTTTTTGAAGACCCTTACTATAAGAGACCTTGGGGGGCTATTTCTAACATATCACAACATTGGCCTGAAAATGAGAGAGTAGTCACTGAGGCTTCTGAAGTTTGAAGTAAGGAAATTCCATGGGGCTGAGAGCAAGTGCTTTGTTGAACCTGAAATTGATGTGAAGTCAGGCTCGCTCAGAAACCTCAGGGAAACTCCTCAGAACTGGACCCTGTTTCTAAAGTAGGCACACACTTTTCTTGAGACCCTGACCTGCTCTGAATGAGGTGGCACGTGCTATGGGCTGTGAGAAAGAACTTGGGTAGTGGCTTCATTCTCAGTGCCTGTGGGTGGGAGTCACACTGGGAGGTCCAGGGTAGGATCCAAGCAACTGGCCTTGCCCAATCAATTCCTGTAGCAGAACCTGTGTTTCAAAATCTCAAAATAAAAATTATTATTATTGCAACACTATGAAATGTACTAAACTGAAAAAGGCTAATGCAAAAAAAAAAAAAAGCCTTGAGTTAGAGCAGCATGTACCATTATAATATAAAATAAGCAAAAGCAACAAGATTTTTAAATATACTTAAGGCACTGAGCATTTATTTTGCTTTAAAGAGGGAGTTTCTTTCATCATAAGGCAAGCTACAGTGTGCGTCTTCTAACTCGACAGGTGCGAAATGTGTGAATTGGGGTCAGGCAGTGGGCTCATGACCTGGGACCTCCCTACATATGCCAGACAAGCACACATGCTGTGATCCAGGCTGAGGCTGGAGGTGGATCACAGCGTGAAGACCTTGGGGTTACCTATCTTGCTCTTCCTCTCTTTTAAGAATTAAATGGATGAATTTATTTTAAAACGTGGGAATTGGTGTATCAGGTCTTTATAAAAGTCATTTTCGACTTCTTCTGTCCACACTCAAAAAACAGAAAAAGAAACCTGGGAGAAGACAGCAATTTGCTCACCTGTTAGGACCGCAGGGGGCTGTGATCCTTCTGTCAGGCAGCAGGACCGCAGCCTGCCCCTCAGTGCCACACGTGGAGGTGGGCCTCCTCAGTCCATCAGCATCTGTGTCACTCCACCATGTGCAGGACATTGAGAACAGGAATTACCCAGGACCTTGTTCAAAGAGTGGGAAAAACTGGCAAACTGATGTGACACCCAACATTAAGTGTCAATAAAAGCATATTAGAATTATTTACTGTTAGAGAAAACACTTGTCGCACACACACACACACACACACACACACACCTTCCTCCCATTTCCATGGGCAGGAACTTCCATTAGAATAACATCTGAAAGGCCAGGTCCAGGTGGTGGTGCAGTGGTGACACAATGAGAATCACACAGGAAGGTCCCAGGTTCCCTGATCACACCCAACGTGTGCCTTGATTCAGGCCAGATGAGCCTGAGGGTGGACCATGATGTGAAGATCCTGCTGGGACGGTCTCTCTCCTTCTCTCTCTGTCTTTCTGATAAATAAATAACTTCTAAAAAGAAGAACATTCCTGGGCTTTCTCCACCCCTCACTCCTCCTAGGCAACAGAGTTATAGAAGGAATTGGCCCCTTCACACTCTCCCAACTCCAGCTCTCCTCTTGCAGAAGGCCTGGCCATTGCTAAGCAAGTGCTCCACTCTGGTCTCTAGCTGCACCTGGGCAGAGACGGGTACATCTCATTTAAGATGAAAGTCTCCTTATCCACAGAGCTCTGTTGTCTTTACCACCTTGACACTTTTCTTTTTTTTTTTTTTCTCTGTCTCTCAATTGATTAAAACTTAAGTGAGAAAGATGAGTATATTTATTACCCCCTAAATTTCCATTATCTGGCACGTGAACTAAGAACCTTGAGAAATAGTTGAAGACTGGCATTTGGAGAACGAACTACTATGCAGAGGAGATAACAACCCCATCCAAAGGCAGGCAGCTCTGGAGCCTAAGCTGTAGTAACGCAGGTCCTGTGGGGTTCTGCCCTTCGCAGGTCTCTGTAGCTCATGCTGTTTCATAACAGGCTGGAATTTAGCAAATACTGGCCATTTGGGACACTAACAAGCAGAAGGACAAACTGGAGCCTTAAAAAGCAGGCTGGTGCTTAGAGGCACTGGCACGGGCCTTAGGGAGCCAGGGCAGCTGAAGCAAGGATCTTCTAATGGGAGAAAGAGGTTCCTTCTCTCCAAAGGCCTTTCAGCATGAGAATATGAAACAATGGTTAGCTGCTTGTACTGTTTCTCAGCCATCCTGCCGGGCTAGGAGGCTGGCACCCAGGGACTTTGAACAGCAGATATTCGAGTTCCTCATGCGCTACGAGCTTCGTGTGATGTTGGGCTTTAACTTGTTTCAACAGCTGTCATTCCTTGTACTCCATTACCTGACCAGAAAATAAAGCCGAGAGCGACTGGGCTTTCGTTATCGCGCTGCTATGAAACGGCCAATTTAAGCCATAGCTATGAGAAGTTCCCCCTGCACACCATGGGATCTCAAATTGGCATGGCTTTTATCAGTCCTATTAGGATCTGACTTTAGGTTCAGAGACAGGAACTGTGGCTCGTCCTCAGATTATAAAATTTTATTAATAATGACAGAAAAAAAGAATTGTTCCACTCACTGGTATATGCTGAGTGCTAGAGAAGTGCCTTGTGTCTAATAGGTGTTCTCATTTAGTACATGCCTGACAGAGGGCATTTACTAAAGAAAAGAGGCCACAATCTTGAATCAAAGTAAAAAAATGACTACATAAAATGACTGCAAATCTGAAAATTAAGAATACATTTTTAAAGTCAGCCAGTGGTGGGGAGGTTAAGGCAGCTGGATCCCACATGGCCAACTGGAGGGTCAAGTCAGTCCTAGCGGCTTCAAAAACATGCTGAGCACATGTGTGTGTATGTGCCCAACATCCTGAGAGGAGAATGTTGAGACTGCAGCATGGCCTTCCCTCCTAGGGGGTGCTTTCTCATCCTCTCTCTCTCTCTCTTTCTCTCCCTCTCTCTCTCTCCAGTAAGTCCATGCACCCTATAGCAAATTAAAAAAAAAAAAAAAAGAATGCATTTGAAGAGACCTATGCCCATGCCAGGTTCACACACATAGTTTGGCTGGTTGAACTTGTGGTGGATCATGGCACGAAGACCTATTGCAGGTGTTTCTCTCTCTTTCTTGCCGTGTGTGTGTGTGTGTGTGTGTGTATGTGTGTGTGTGTTCAGGTGCATGCGCGCACCATCTGTCTGTCTCCCTCTCTCACAGGGGAAGTAAATACATAAACAAAAAAGAAAAGGAAGTCTTGTGCCTAGAATACTCTGTATCTAGGAATTCAGTTTGCTTGGATAATCAAAGAGAAACTGGATTGCCTTGAAAAACAGGCTTCAGTTTTATTATCAGATCAGGAGTGTTTTTTATAATGAAATCAAAATAAAGAAAGACAGAAGAGATAACTTTAAAAGAAACCTTGAGATTTTAGAAGCTGATTTGGAGCTAAAGAGATATGAAGGGGAAATGACATCTTAATGGCAGATCACAAGAGGGAAAAAGGACATACTTGGGGTTCACAATTTGAAAAGAAGGTCTTAAAAGAAAGGACTAGATGTTAGTCGCTACAGTTCAAAAAGAATAAATGGGGCCCAAAGACGTTCAATGAGCAAGATGAGACAAGCTCTCAGTAAGCAGACTGGAGTGGCTTTCCCAAAAGAGCCAGGGTCCAGGAACTGTTAAGAATTCCATCTTATGCTACAGATTTTCTAGAAGTCTACAGGGACTGCACCTCCTAAAAACAGTGCCAAGGGCCCTCAAGCTCCATATTGCAGACTCAGGTAACCCATCACTTAAAAATGATTTCACTATAAGTACCTAAAAATGGTAGGTTAAAAACCAACTGAAATATCTATGACATCTGAGTTTGTAAGAAAGAAAAAGAAAATGCAAGATACCAACTATAAGGAGGCAGCAAGACCAGATGAGTTGACTGATCTGTGAGTGGCCTGAGAGGCTAACCAAAGGGGATGTCAGTGACCTTGGAGCTTGGGTTTAAGCAATAGGTGATTAGAGCCTGGTCCCATTAAAGGAGAGGAGTTCCAACCACAATTGCCACATGGAGCCAGAATCCTGAGAGGACTTCATCCTCAGTACGTGGATGAATAGGATGGGAGTCTGGGATTCTTGACTCTCTTGGCCTGAGCTTCAAGAGGAAAATCTATACAAAATAAAAACTCTGAGAATATAAAATCCAGACTATAGATAACTTGTGCTTGGAAATTGAATTAATGTACTGACATAGTCTAGGAATTCCACAAGCTGATAAATGACATTAAGGCTATCTCACGGACTTAGCATAAAAATGGTCATAAGACTACGTTATAGTTACTGGCCCTGAACTTCTATCCCAACAGAAATTCAACTATAGCTCTGATAAAATAAATTCATAACCCCAAACTACAAAACACATGAAGAAACAATCCAACTATAGTACAAATAGCAAATACAGAATCTCAAGAACTACAGATAATAAAACAATTATAGAGACTGTAATATAGGCATATGGAAATAGATTTAAAATATAAAAAGTATCTTATAACCATAATTTAAAAATTGATAATATTTAGAAGAATGAAAGAACTGAATGAAAGAAACAATATAGTGATTAAAACATAAAATTCCGAACCAGCATATGGCATAATGATTATGTTGCTGGACTTCCACATGTCTGACTCTGGTTCAAGTCCCAGACCCGGAAGCGTGCATGCCCAAAATCCCAAGAGGAGGATAGAGAAGGGATTGCAGCATGGCCATCCATCCTGCAGGGGTGGGGGCAGGGGGATTCTTGCTTTCTGTCTCTTTATGTTCCTCTCTCCGGCAAGTGCATATGCCTTATAACAAACAAAAAACAAACAAAAAAAAAATCTCTCTAGGGACTAGCAGGTATCATGGTGGCTAAGGGTGCTGGACTCCCACATGGCTTATTATGGTTTGAGTCCTGGGCCTGGCAGCTTGCTTTTCCAATTCCTCTCTCTCTCACTCTCTCCCCCTCTCATCAAATTAAAATTAGTTAAAGTTAAATAAAATATTTTTTAAAAAATAGAATTGATTTCTTTCTAAAAAAAACTCCCTAAAAAAAAAAATTCCAATAGGTCCACTGCAGGTTATTACACAAATTAATGGAAAGTTGTTAAATCAGAAGACATGATAACCTTATCAATAATGTATCTATAGGGATATAAAAGAAAATATGAAAAATCAAACAACAGAGAATAAAATTAATCCAATATACATTAGTGGCTTAAAACATTTAAATATTTATTATTTACCTTTTGTTTTATTGTTGCCCAGTATTTTTGTTTGTTTGTTTATTCTTAGGTTTTTTCCCATAGGGCATATGCACTAGTCAGAGAGAAACAGATAAAAGGAAAGTGAGAAATCAACCACTAGGGAGATGGCCATGACTCACTCCATTCTCCTCTCAGGGTTTTGGGCACGCACACACATGTGCCCAGCATGATTTTCAAGCCACCAGGTCCAGCACTTTAACCATGGTCAGTGGAATAGGAGTCCACCACCACCTGTTGGCCCAATTTCACCTTGTTTCTATCCCACCAAATTAGACATAACATTCATAGTCCTTTAGTGAACACTTGTTTAGATTTATTCACAGTTGCCAGTTTTTCGTTTAAAATAACTTTTTAAATCCCTCTCCCTTTTTCTGGATTTACTAGCTTTCATTCCAAAGTATTTCTTTTACTTGTTCTTTCAGTAAGGAACTGAATGAACTTGAAATAGATGAGAGTACCAAAGTATGAAAACCAAAACTACAAAAATACTTTTAAAATTGTCTTTATGATATTTTGCAATGGAAGAATTTATTTAACAAAACACAAAACCAATCAAAAATAGAAAAAAATAAAAATTTTATAGCATTAAAATGAAAACTTCTTTATAAAGAAAATACTATAATTGATGTGAAGAACCAGTCACAAGAGGAAGAAAATATTTACAATCCAAATCATGTAACCAACAAAAGATTTTTATCTAGAACATGTAAAAAAATGTGACTAATCAATATGAACTTAACTGAGCAATGCACAAGTGACATGAATAGGGAATTATGAGAAGAACCACAAATGTTCAATAAGCATGAAAAGGCAAAAATATATTCAAGCTCTCTCCAGTAATCAGAGACATGAACATTGGCATGCCAGACAGTGGTGCAGTGCAGCACTCTTGAGGGCTGGCTCACATGGGAGGTTCTGGGTTTAGGTCTGGAGACATCCCTGAACATACACCCATAGTCCAGGGCTGGCTGGGACAGGTAGACTGCAGAACTGAGACCTTAATGAGGATGCACTCTCTCTCTCATCTGTCTCACTCTTGGAGGAAGCGAATAAACAGAAGGAAGGAAAGAAGCGAGGGAGAGAGGAAGGAATGAAGGAATAGCTAACATCTTACATCCACCTGATGGACAAAAATTAATAAGTCTGATAAAAAAAAAAATGTTCAGGAAAACATAAGACAGGAAATCTTTTTTTTTTTTTTTTGAGAGAGGTTTTTGCTGTAGGGCGTGTGCGCTCGCCAGAAAGATAGAGACAGAGAGACAGAAAGCAAGGAATCACTCCTGGAGGAATGGCCACGCCACAATCCCTTCTCCTCCATTCTCCTCTCAGGATCTTGGGCACGCACGCACATGCACCTGGTGTGAATTTAAGCCACCGGGTCCAGGATTTGAACCACAGTCAACTACATGGGAGTCCAGCGACATAGCCATTATGCCAACTTCTGGTCCCAAGACAGGAAATCTTATATGCTACTCATTAGAGAATAAATTGGCTCAAATACTTAGCAACTTGGTCAAATTGAAGTTAAAGTTAAAGATGACGAGGGCCAGCAGGTGGTATAGTGATTAAGGTGCTGGACTCCCACGTGACTGACAGCAGTTCTCCTGGACCCAGTGGCTTGAATCTCACACCAGGAATGTGTGCACCCAAAATCCCAACAGGAGAATGGAGGAGAAGTGAGTGCAGAGTGGCCACCGCCCCCCTCCCCCCCGAAGGGATTTCCCACTTTCTCTCTCTCTCTCTCTCTCTCTCTCTCTCTCTCTCTTCAACAAGTACACCCTATAGGAATACACACACAAAGTGCCCAACCTAAGGGCAAAAATCCCCAAAAAAAAAAAAAAAAAGTTAAAGATGACCACACATTGCAAGATGCAATTCTGCTCCAGTTACCCTCCCTAAAAGCTCTCATGTCATGTCAGAAATGAGCAAGCTTGTGCTTTAATATCAAAACAATCTAACTGCTCCTGAGAGAGGAAACGGGTAAATTACTATTTCTTTACATGGTGGGATATTACATGGCAGTTTAAATGACTGAAGTTAACATAGACATATCTCAAAATGTTATACTAAATGAAAATAACAATTTACAAAATATGTCATCATTTATGTATATTTTTAAGCATAAAAATAGCTTATCTTGGGGCCAGCAGGTGGAGTGGTATTTAGGGCACTGGACTCCCACATGGCTGTGTGGTCAACTGTGTAATAATAAATTAAATTAATAAATAATAATAAAATATATTTTAAAGAATTTTAATAAAAAATATTTTAAATAACATGTATTGTTATTTAATTGTTATTGTGGATATGTATGTGAGGAAACAACAAAAATAAAAATGCCCAGAAAGAATTCATTCCCATTGTAGAATGGTGCTTTCTTCTGCAAAAGGTAGAAGGAAGAAGGAAGAAAAAGAAGATATCTTTAAATACATCTTCAAATTTTCTTTAAGTTTTTCAAATTTTCTTTATTTTTAATGAGAACTCTAAAGAGTGTGTACATGTAAATTTGGCATCTATTTTATCTTGGTGATGGTCACATAGGTATCTATTAAAATATATTTCATAACTGAAATGCTGTATTGTTCAAAATGATGTTTTATAATTTGACAGAGGGTACATGCACTCACCAGAGAACGGAGGGGGGGGGGGAAGGGAGGACAAAAAGTACCCTCATGGGGCCTGGTCATACCACAATCCCTTCTCCCCATTTATCCCTCCTTTTGGGACTTGAAGCACACATGCACATGTGCACGCTGCATGTTTTTCAAGCAACCAGATCTGAGACTCAAACCACACAGTTGGCCATGTGGGATCCAGGCTACAGATTGGCCCCTAAAAGATTTTTCAAAATGTCTAAATAGGGGCCAACAGGTGGCATGAGTGTTAAGGCAGCTGGGTTCCACATGGCTAACTGACCAGTTCAAGTCCCAGACCTGGCAGCTTGAAACACATGCCAGGTTCATGTACATGTATGCCCCAAATCCCAGCAGGCGAATTAAGCATGGCCATCCCCTCTAGGGCTTGCTTTCTCACTCTCTCTCTCTCTCTCTCTCTCTCTCTCTATCTCTATCTCTCTCTCTCTCACTTACTGTCTCTGATGAGCACACATGTCCTATAACAAACTAAAAAAATAAAATTAAAAAAATAAAAATGTAAACCAGGGACCAGACATGGCACAACAATAACACAACTGGACCCACGTGGGAAGGGTCCAGATTTGTGTCCTGAAGTCTTCCTGTGCATTCCAGAAATGTGGGTGCCTATCTGAGGCTGGGGGTGGACTGTGGCATGCAGATCCTGTTGAGGTGTCCTCTCACTCTGACTCTCTCATGGAAGAAATAAATGAGTAAACTTTGAAAATAAATAGATCATTATAGAGAACCATGAAGAATTTATATAAGGAGAGGTGATTAAAAGATTAAAAGGGGGTAAAGGGTGGCACCTAGGTGTGGCAGTAATAAAGTACTTAAGAGAAACTGGATCCCCCACATGATAACCACGGTTCAAATCCCCAGCCTGGTCAGCTCAAGACACGTCATTCATACACAAGAGTGTTCAAGACCCTATGGGCTGGAGGACTAAAGAAAGGTGATTACAGCATGACCAGACCCTGTGGAGGGTGATCCTCTCTCTCTCTGTCTCTCTGTCTCTCTGTCTCTCTCCCTCAACCACATGCACATGCTCTATCATGAATTTTTAAATTTTTTAAATTAAGTGTAAAAAGAGAGGAGGAAATATATCAGCTAAAGCAAGTGCTTCGTTTACATATAGGGAACAATTAATGGGGCAAGCAGGTGGTATACTGGTTAAGGTACTGGCCTCTCACATGGTCAACCATGGTTGGAGTCCCAGACCCAGCAACTTGAAACACACTGGGAACATTTGAGCACTCACCGAAAATTCTCAGAGAATAGAGGAGAAGGGATTACAGCGTGGCCATTCCCCGTGGAAGGTGATTTATTGCTTTCTGTCTCTTTTCTCTCTCTGTCTCTCTGACTAGTGCACACGTCCTATAGCAAAAAAAAACAAAAAAAAAACACTCTCAAAATAAATAAATAATACATTTAAAAACAGGTCTTAATTTTTTAATTATTTGTCACATCTGATTTTAAAGCAAATTCAGAGTACTAATAACACATGCCCCTTTTACATTGGCCAATTAAATAAGAATATAAGAACCAAACCTATAAAGCAAAGAATGTTTGCACTGTGTGGTATTATAAGTACAAGGCCTGACATAGACTCTCCGGATTTGAACCCAGGCTCTACCACTAACTGGCTTTCACCTACACAAGTCCATCACCTCCATAAACCTCAGCTTTCTCATCTGTGAAAGGATCACATTGGTGGTTATTTACAGGGCAGTTGTCAGGATTAAATGACGGAATTATGTAAAGTGCTTACTTAGCATCTTGAAAGAGATCAAGTAAGTAACCTACAAATGTTATCTGCTATAATTACTATTTTCATTGTAAAAGTTGAGCATAAAACTTAGCTCTAAGCTTTCTATCAGCTAGATTAAGAAAAAAAACCTTACTCAAGCAGTTACATAGGTTCTGTTACTTAGGACAGATGGATGGACAGAGGGGAGGAAGATGGGAAGGAAGGTGAAGGAATAGAGAAAGAAGGAAATGTCTTACTAATTTGAAAGTAGCAACATATTTCTCTAAGTTCTGAATTCTGAAAGAGTTTTGGCATAGTTGTTCAAATAAGGTACTTCAATCAATAAAATAGGTATCTCACCCAATATAAACTTAGAAACTCTAATTTCCTACCCCAAAGACTCTTCTCCAAAGAAAACTAAGAGCCTGGTCAGTGCTCTATCCTCTGAATACACGAGGGAGAACCACTGAGGCGCACACATGAATAAGTCCTGTCGGATTTCATATCAAAGGTTCTGTAAGGGCTGAAAAGCTTGGTGGCCAATACCAACACACAGGCTAAACTAAACATCACACCTTTTTCGTGATGGGATCCTTATTGCTAGAGAAGGATTTTGAGTGAGGAGCAAAATCACAAGGGGTTAAAATAGAAAAGCCCACTGCCTTTCCAGCCTCCTCCCCAGAAAGTATCAAATCTTGGAATTTTATTCTTCCTAGTTTTTTCCATTGGCTTAATCACTCTAGCATTACATACAAGAAAAAATTCCTTTGAACAGGTGCCCTATTTATGAAGACATTTATAGCCACCATAAAAATATAGGAAAATTATTATTCCTCCTCCTCACTTTTTCTGCTAAAGAGGCAGAGCAGTAAATTGGATCTGAATTGCATGCCCTGTGGTATTTTCCTTGCCTGGATCTTCACATGTACAAAAAACAAATTTGGTCAATTTTTTTCTTCCTTCATTTCCACTGCAATTCTAACACGGTCTCCAGGGCTGACTCTGACTTTGAATTCATAGAGAGTCTCTCAGAGGGCCAATAATAATAATCAATTACTGTATTCAGGGGTCCTCTGTGCTTAATTTCATTCCCATAAATTAATATTGATGATTTTAAAAGACTATGCAACCAGGTATTCTCTTCATAGTTTAAAGTAGTAGAGGGAAGATCTTAAATGCTATTATTACAAGGAAAGCTTCATGAACTTAATTCTCTCATTAGCACTTATTTTCTTTACCATTGTCTCTGTTTTATAAAATCACAAGAATTTAATATTTTTATATTAAAGGCACTATACCCAAAGTTTTCAAAAAGTTCATGGACAATTTGTATGATGGAAAAATCTATGCATAAATTTCTAAACTTTTGCACCAAAATAAACTCACACTTTAATTCTATTTTTCCAGAAACTTTTGAAAGTGTCTTATGGTAGGACACATTAAAAATTTCAAGACATTCTACATGCCACAGAGAATGATAGGAAGTAAGAAACTTATCTGAATCATCTTGATATGAAAGCAAAATTCTTAAAATTCTATCTACCCTTCTGGCACACCCATACCAAGATCTTGCAGAAACTGGAAACTTGTAAGAGCCATGACTAATCCTAGCAGAGCAAGTTATGAACTGCCTCTGCAAAACGACCCCTGTTCTGCCTGTAACATTCTCGTTGCATCCACATGAGATGTGGGTATCCTATGTCATCAGCTTCTCAGCCATTTCTACTCCTGTCTGCATTCAGTGCCTCTCCATGTAAAAAGCAAGGAAATCTGCATTCTTCCTGGAAGAAGGTTCAGTTGCAGCCAGAGTCATGGGCCCAAGACACTCTTCAAAGAGGTAAAATAGGGTTGATTCAGTGGTGTAGTGATAACAAGCTGCTCAAATGACGCTGGATCCATGTGAAAGATTGCAGCTTTGCTTCCCTGGTCAACGTGGACATCCAGGCATGCATATTCATGGTGCTGGCTTGCTGGGAAGGCTAGGGGTTGGGAGATCATGGTGTAAGAACTTTCTGAGGGTATTTCTCTCTCTTCTGTGTGTGTGTGTGTGTGTGTGTGTGTGCGCGCGCACGCGTACATGTGTATGTGTGTGCCTGCCTCTTTGTCTGCCTGTCTCTCTTAGAGAAAATGAATGGATACACTTTTTAAAATGTTAAAACATAAAAATTATGAGGGTCAGCTCATTGGCGCAGCAGGCATGACCAAACAATGCTGGATCCATATGAAAGATCAAGACTCAGTTCCCACGTCGATCTGTACACAGCGATAATCCCCTCAGGTTGATGAAGGGGGGTCATGGGGTGAGATAATGTTGAGGGTGCTTATCTTTTTCTGTTCCTCTCTCCTTCTCTCATTTTCTGTTTCTCTATGAAAGAAATGAATCAACTTTTTTAAAAGAAGTTAATTATTTAAGGGAAAATGAGGTGAGGTGTGTGAGTTTCAGGCAAAATCTTCTGAGGCCTCTTGACTTAAGAACACCGTAGAAAATTCAGGCAACTGCTTTCCCCACTGTCCCCACGTCCCAAATCCTCTCCTGAGTTCTCCTCCCAGGAAGCCTAACATGTCGAAAAGGAGCCTGTATCTTGTCTAGAAAAACTCAAAGGCAGCCATCCCACACACAAATAATACGAAATAAATATTGTAAGAGAGATGGTGAGAAATGACACCTTGGCTTAGCCTAGGCTGGAAAGAGAAACCCAGGAAGACTGTTTGGAGTGCAGCAAACACCAGCTGGGAAGCGAGGTTCAGGCCGAGGGCCTGACCCCAAGTTCAGAGAGGGACGAGCAGGGCAAAGTACATGTTCTGTTTTGTAACCTTCGTTTTTATGGCTATCTGCTGGTGGGCTGTTTTGCCTGGTTCTGGTCTATTTCAACATCCATTTATGCTCCCCAGCTAGTTCCATAATAAACACATTTTTTACTCTACCTTGCCAAGCAGGAGTCCTCAACCCTGGACCCACCCCAATAATCATAGGAGGTCTCTTCTATCTGATTCGAAGAGTGAAAGCATCTACTCGTAGCCCTTTCACCTGTACCTCTCAGTGGCACCTTGGAACTCTCAGTGAACAGGCCAGGCCCCCAGCCACTCAAAGAACCTTGTCCAGTCTTACCACTGAATACACTGGTATGACCTCGTGGTGAAAGAGTCCACCTGTCTTTCAAAACCAGACATGAAATAAACTCATTCTTCTTGCAATTCATATTCAATATTTTTCATCTCTGAATGTGTAACTGAGAAGGATTTAAGAGATACAAGAAATTTCTCCAAGAGCAAAGTTAAAAATAAAAACAGCAATGCCACCCAAACAGCCATGCCAACATGATAACAATTACTGAAGGACCCTGATGATGGATTTTGGAAAGGCAACCTGGTACAGAAAAAAATCAGGGTAGGTGTGAATCAGACTGTCACTTACTAGCAGCATAATGAAAAAGAGACCCATACTTTCTCGAACTCAGGTTCCCATTTGTGCGATTGCGGTAGCAGTGCCTACCCTACATTCATGTCAGCTACCATGTAGCACATGTGGCAAGCTACAACACATAGGCACACAATAAACAATACATTTCATTGACACAAAATATAAAGTTATTTGCTGATGATAATATATATGGTAATGTCTCTGTCTTGGCTGGTAGGCACTGTATTCATGCTGGGAAAAACCATGTTGTACATTGTAAATATAGATAGTGATTAAATGTAAATAAATAAAATGTGAAAAAAGAGAAGCCAGATCCCACAGGGCAACCCCTATGTGGTTCAAACCCCCAACTCAGTCAGCCAGAAAACACAGCAGGTTCACACTTAAGTGCCCAAGATCTGATGGGCTAGTAGACTGGAGGAAGGGGATCACAGCATGATCAGACTCCATGGAGAATGCTCACCTCTCGCTCACTTGCTCGCTCTCTCTCTCTCCCTCCCTCCCTCCCTCCCTCTCTCTCGCTCTCCCATGCACTAAATCACCTCCCTCCCTCCCTCCCTCTCTCTCGCTCTCATATGCACTAAATGTTGAATAAAGAAAATAAAATGGAATGAAATCTGCACGTTTGTCTCAATAAGTTAGTTTGTTGTCCTAGACCAATTTTTATCAAATATTATTCCAAATTCATATGCAGGGTTGTTAAGTAAAAGATGGACTCTAGCACCATATTTTATTGGGGATTATAATATACAAATTCTCCTAAATCCAACTTTGGGAGCATGTGGTTTGAGCAAGCGTTCAGCCCAGTGAGTGCTTATTGAATGCAATATTCTAATGATAGAGAACTTTTTTCACTGGTAGAGTCAAAATCAGGACATTCATTTAGGCACATACTTCAATGAAAAGTGAAGGTGAAATTGAAGTATTAGAAATGAGATATGGGGTCCCATTTGGTAGCAGAGCAGTAGGTGACACTCTGTAATGCTGGGATCTCTATGGAAGATTAGGGTTCGGTCCCTCTTTGACCTGTCCATACATACATGCCTGTGACCCTGGATGGCTAGTGGGGGGATCGCAATGTGAACCCCTGGTGAGGGTGCTTGTTGTTCTCTCTCTCTCTCTCTCTCTCTCTCTCTCTGCCTTTCTCTCATGAAACAAATAAATAGAGCCAGTGACAATTCAATACTCCATGAGACTGCACTCACATGGGAAAGTTCTGGGTTCCTGTCCCACAGCCTTCCCGCGAACATATCAGCAATCGAGGCCAGCAGAGTCTGACGTGGATTGTAGCATGAGGACCCTGTTGGGGGTGCTGTGTGTGTGTGTGTCTCTCTCTCATGGAGAAAATTAGTAAATGAACTTAAAATATAAATAAATAAACTTTGGGACCAGCAGATGGTGTAACGGTTACATCACTGGACTACCACGTAGTCAACTGCAGTTCAAGTCTCCAAACCTGGAGACTTAAAACTCATGCCAGGCACATTTGTGTGCATGCCCAAAATCTTGAGAGGAGAATGAAGGAGAAGGGATTGTGGCAAGGCCATCCCCTCGGGGGGGGGGGGGGGGAGATTTCTCACTGTTTGCCTCTGCCTCTCCAGTGAGCACACATGCCCTATAGCAAAGATCTCTCTAAAAAATAAATAAAAATAAATAAAATGAACTTTAAAAAATAGAAATAAGATATGGGATTTCAGTCTAAGGACTTTTGTTTCACAAAAACGTTAAACTTTAAAGTGAGGACAATGGATTGTATAGGAGATAAACTCTTATCCATCAAAGGTAGCCTGTCTTCATGGTCTAAAACATTGCTGTGGACTTCTGTCTGTCATGAATAAAAGTTCTAGCTTATACATCTAGAATGAATAGGTAATTTAATAAATATGGTTCTCCAGTATTTTCCACCTGTGAAGGAGATCATTATGAAAATCAGTGTTCTTGATTGAAAGAGGTACCTACCAGGTCTTTAGGTCTGATTGGCACATTCAGAGCCAATACCAGAAACTCCAATAATTTACCCTAAATAAATAAATAAATAAAATACCCAGGAGGGAAGGCAAGAAGAGTGACAAAAGCACAAAAAAAATAAAAGCAGAAGTTGGAGACAGCCAAAAACAAAAGAAAGCTATAGGAACACAGTTCGCAAGATAAAGGTCACGTCTACACCTCATGGGCCATGACCTGCCTTAATAGCATCTATCTGCAAGGCTGTGCTAGTCGGACGCTGGGCCATGAGAGGGAGAGCCAGCAAAATCACTGCACGTAATAATGTACCACTCCCTCTACTGGCTGAGCGGATGAATTACACTGCTCATTTTTATCTCTCACATCAAAAAAGTTTGTTTTTCATTTTCCCCCACATTTTATTGATTCACAAAATATCTTAATGAATATAACTATTTTCAATAGCAAGTTCAGCTGATATGTGCATATCTGTGAACACATGTTGACTTTAGGCATGAAACTCTGTGAGTAGAGTGAATACACTATAAAGCTGTGATGATGCTCAGTGAAAGAATGTAAAATAAATTAATTCAAAAAATCAAAATAATAAATGAAGTTAAATAAAATAACTTTAAGGGACCAGCAGTTAGCGTAATGGCTATGTCGCTGGACTCCCACGTAGTCGACCACGGTTCAAGTCCTGGACCCGGTGGCTTAAACTCACGCCAGGCGCATGTGTGTGCGTGCCCAAGATCCCGAGAGGAGAATGGAGGAGAAGGGATTGCGGTGTGGCCAACCCCCTTGGGGGGCGATTTCTCGCTTTCTATCTCTATGTCTCTCTCTGTCTGTCTGGTGAGCGCACGCGCCCTATAGCAAAAAAAAAACTCTCCAAAAAAAGAAAAAATAATAATAACTTAAAAAAAAAAAAAAAGTTCATGTGCTCAGTACAGGGGTAACATGCTGCTCAAACAAGGCTAGATCCATATGGAGGTCATAGGTTCGGTCCCCGAGTCAACCGATATATGCCAGTGTATGTATCCATGATCCTGGCTGGCTGGGAAGACTGGGGACTGGGTTGGGGGGAGGGCATACAGTACTAGACCCCAATTGGGTATGCTTGACTTTCTCTCTCATGAGAGGGAAAGAAGTCTCATGAAAGAAAGAATAAACTATAAAAAACAGGTTTGTGACCACATAGGTAGATATAGAAAAAAATACTAAGAAGACAGTTCATTTCTGGGGATTTGAGATTACTTCCTATCACCAAGTTCTCTCAATTTTTGTCTTGGTTTACAAATGAAAACAAAAGAAAAATATAGCCCTAGAAGACACAGTTAATGTCCCCACCAACCATGTGATCTCTCCTACTACCACCAACTTTTTCCCATTTGTCATATTTAGAAGTTATCCCACCTCCTTATTAAATACATTCAGATTCAGTTGAGCCTCAGTATAACTTTGAATTTTTTTCTTCCATACCATACTTACAGCGAAAATATCCTTCTTCAACTTAACCCAGAAATCAGATGGCTCCAGACTGAACTGTTTTAAGAAAGCATTTGAAAGGACTTTATTTAAAATGCACCATCAGGACAGCCAGGTGGTGAGGTGAATAAGGCTGGACCCCATATGGCCAACTGCACAGTTCAAGTTCTGAACTCAGCTGCTTGAAAAACACACTGGGCACATGTGTGTGTGTGTGTGTGTGTGTGTGTGTGCCTAAAATTTCAAGGGGAGAATGGAGAAGGGATTGTGACATGGTCATCCCCGTGGGGGTGCTTTCTCACATTCTTTCTGCTATCTCTCTCTCTCTCTCTCTCTCTCTCTCTCTCTTGTTTCCAAAAAGCAAATGCACCCTGTAGAAAATTTAAAAAAAAAATTTTTTTTAATGCAGCATTGGGAACCATCAGATGGCATAATGTTTTTACATCTCCAGACTCCCACGTAGTCGCATGCAATTCAAGTCCCCGCCCTGACAACTTAAAACTCATGCAGGGCACTTGTGCATGCATACCCAAGATCCGGAGAGGATAATGGAGGAGAAAGGACTGCAGCATGACCATCCACCCTGGGAGGTGATTTTTCGCTTTCTGTTTTTCTGTCTCTCCAGCAAGCACACATGCCCTATAGCAAAAATCTCTCAAAAAACAAACAAACAAAAAACAGCAGCTTCCAAAAGGTAGGAGACCAGCTAGAACATTGTGAAACGGTAGTTGCAGCCCAAATCACCTCAGTATTGAATGACCTCCAAAAGAGCAGCCCATGATGACCCACAACTTACCTTCTCCACAGCAGGCTCATTTCCAAGTCTTGGCATTGCAGGACCTGTCTAAAAGGGAAAGATGCCGATCGCCCCTCTTCTATGACAATTAATTCAGAAACACCTTCTCTATAGTTTGGTGTATGTTATTCATACTCTAATCAAACAAAAAGCATCCTCAATCTTCATCTTATACTAGGACTTACTACATCTTAAACTCAGTGCAATAGTGAGAAGATAAACTTGATGATTATAGTTGGACAAAAGTGGTTATAAAAAGAGAATCCTACAAAGATACACAATGATGCACATCTCCAAGAGAACTGTGAACTATACAGAGGCAGACTATTTGAGACTATTCAACTTTGAACTATTTTGAAGCTGTCTGAGGTGGTATCAAAGTAGTCAGATCCACGAAAGAAAATGAGATATGGGCCAGCAGATGGCATGGCGGTTAAGGGGCCTGGATCCATGAAATCTATAGAGACCAATGGAGGACAGGAAATTGCAGTGTGGCCATCCCTCCACTCTGCAATTGGGTTCCCCAATCTCCCCACCTTTATCTGTCTCTGGCAAGGGCAAGCTCTATACTACAAAAATAAAAATCAGAGATGGTTGATATCTGAGTAAGTTTAATGTAAATTTCCTCCATGAGGTAATAAAGTATAATTCAAATTTAAATATAATTAAGACTTAAATAGCCAAATGCAAATATTAATATACCTGTAAAGGTACATCTCTGATTAGAAATACTAAGTTGAAGATGTGGTCAATCCGCAGATATTGACACATGTAATGTGTTCCAGGAACCATGAACAATTAAGATGAGCCAAGTATGGAGGCACAGCCAAAACACAATGCTCTGCAGTGCTGAGGCCACATAAGAGGGTCAGGGTTCCCATTCAGAGGTCTCTCTGTGCACACCAGGTGTGTGTATGCCTGTGATACAGGTTGACTGAGGCTGGGGGTGGATCATGGCATGAAGACTATGTTTCGGGTGACTCTCTTTTCTCTCTGTCTCTCAAAATAAATAAACAACGAAAAAAGTTATCATGCATGCTTCCATGTCCATTACTACATTTTCATAATAGCCAAGCTATGGAAACAAATCAAATGTCCATCAGCAAATGAATCAGTAGAAAAAGCATGCTGTGGAACATGAAAGCATGCTGTTTTCTCATACTACATTCTCAACACATCCAGAACACTTTGCTTCTGACCTCACCTTCAACACAGAACACTTGTATGGGTGTTTCTCTCCCACCAAACAATTTGCATACATCAGTTGGTGTCCAACAATTTAACTTAGTTCTGACGCTGTCTACCTGGGGGTAGTGAAGAACTCACAGGATGAAGGTTCAGTTCCACAAGACAGCCCTCAATTCAGATGTTAGTCTCAAGCCCCAGGTGGTGACCTGTGATTCTGACTGACTTCTAAAAATCAAGGGTTCCTACAACCCTGTTCTCAGGTTCAATCGTTCATCAGAGTGACTCACAGAACTTAGGAAAACATTTTGTTTACATTCACCCATTCATCTGTAAAGGATATGATTTAGGCACAGCCAGATGGCAAAGACTTAGAACAAGGTAAGTGGGAAGGGGCACAGAGCTTCCAAGTCCTCTCCATGCATTCTGCAACCCAGAAATTCCCCAAACCCTGTCTCTTTGGTATTTATAGAAGCTTAAATATATATAGGTGCATTTTATTACATCATTGATCTTTGGTCATTGACCCAACTTTCAGCCCCTTTTCCCTCCCCAGAGGTAGATGTGGGGCTGAAAGTCTCAACTCTTCAATCACATGACAATTCTCCTCCATCACAAGGCTATCCAGGAGACCCCAGCCACCAGGCATCTGTTACCATATAAAAATGTGCTTACCATTTTGGATATTCCCAAGGCTTTAGGAACTGCACCCCAAAAAAATGAGGGCAGAGGCTAAATACATATTTTTTCATATATATATA
>NW_006160154.1:1624014-1631170 GCF_000334495.1 Tupaia belangeri chinensis | reverse complement strand
CATGCCCTATAGCAAAAACCTCTCAAAAAAAGAAAAAGAAAAAAAAAAGGAAGGAATCAACAACATGGATGAACCTTAAAGACATACTAAGTGAAATAAGCCAATCTCAAAAAGGCAAATACTACATGATTCTCTTTATATGAGATATCTAAAACAGTCAAACTCATAGACATGGAGAAGAGAATGATGCTTACCAGAGGCTGGAGGTGTGGAGGGAAAGAAATGGACAGTCGTTGTCCAGTGAGTATGAAGTTTCAATTATGCAAGATAAGTACATAGAGCCTATTGTTAACAATATTGTATTGTGCAATTAAAATCTGTCAGGAGAGGGACCAACAGTTGGCATAATGGCTATGTCACTGGACTCCCATGTAGTCCAACACAGTTCAAGTCCTGAACCCTAAGCTCATGCCAGGTGCATGTGCCTGAGTGCCCAAGATACCGAGAGGGGAATGGAGGAGAAAGGATTGCAGTGTGGCCATTCCCCCTGGGAGGTGATTTCTCACTTTCTGTGTCTCTGTCTCTCTCTGTCTTTCTGGCAAGCGCAAAAACTTCTCCAAAAAATAAAAAGTCTGTCAGGAGGAGAGATCTCATGTTTCTTTTTGGTTTGTTTGTTTTTTTCATTGTGACATAACTTTTTTTTCATTTATTTATTTTTACATTTTTCCACAAACATTTACTTTACATAGCAAAACATTTTAGCTCATACTCCATAGTTCTTGACAGTTTACAAACAACTTTCAAAATTCCAAAATACTGAATTTTAAAGATAATGTTCAAAATATTTCTTAAAATTTTGTATAATTTTATGACTCTATAACAACAGAAGCAGTATGGAACTCAGCACCCGGGACACAGCACTCGTTGTCTATTTCAAGACTTACCCAGACTCTCGGTTTGAGACAATGTAAGACTTAGGTCTGTGACGATCTAGGGTTGTTTCAGGCTGTGCTCGCGATGGTCAAATCTATGACTCAACTTACTTCAATGATCAGGTCATATGTCTGTGTCAGTCAATATCGTACGCTACAGCTTAAAACTCCTGCCAGGAATGATAAAAATATTTAAACAGCATATAAGTGTAATCATTTATTCATGTATTTATTTAACAAATATTTCTAGAATATTTACTTCATAGGAAGTGCAGAGAGCATAGGATAAATCTGACATAGACCTTCTCTTTAAAGAACTAACTTTGAATATAAAATAGTTCAACCAAAAGGTAGGAAGTAGTTAGTGCCCAAAAATAGAATCACTTAGGGGTATGGGTTTGAGGTGGGGAGAATTTCCTCTTAGGAGACTTCATCCTCAGCTTATATAATCTTCAAGTGGAAACCATTTTTCTCACTTGACAGCTAAGGACACTGATGTATATACGCTTCATCATCAATGTTTAAAGACAGACAAAGGAGAAAAATACCTAAGACATACTCAATAATAATCTGGTGAGGTTTCTTTATTAGGCTCATCTATCATGACCTTCATTGGGAAAAAATCAATTCAGGAAACAAATATGGTAGAACAGTATTTAGTTCAAATAGCTAAGCCAGTGACAGCAGACGCTGAAAGTAACTCTTTTAGAGCAACAAAACACCAAATGAAATAGATGGCTCTCTACAACACCACATTGAAGGTCTTAACGTCCCTTTAATGGGATAAAAAGATAAGAATCCTCCAAGCAGTTCTACTGATAAACATTAGAAATTATTCTTCACAAGCAGTACAAGTCGGCTACATGTGAGGTGTAGAAATAATACAATGGTCTGAGAGCTAAACCTACATGGACAGGTCTTGGGTTCAGATCCAGAGCTCTTTCCTGAGCAGGTGTCCTGACTGGGTAAGGTTGAGGGTGGATCACAATATGACGACCTTTCTATTGGAGATGACTCTCTTTCTTGATCATCCATTCTCTCTCATGGAAAAAATTAAGAGAAAAAAAACTTAAAAAAAAAAAAGGCAGTGTAAGAAATTTATATATTTAAAAGCATTTAAAGAATAATATAATTTAGGAACCAGCAATTAGCGTAATGGCTATGTCGCTGGACTCCCACGTAGTCTACTGCAGTTTGAGTCCCGGACCCGGTGGCTTAAACTCACGCCAGGCGCATGTGCGTGCGTGCCCAAGATCCCAAGAGGAGAATGGAGGAGAAGGGACTGTGGCGTGGCCATTCCCCCTGGGGGGTGATTTCTCGCTTTCTGTCTCTCTGTCTCTCTCTGTCTGGCGAGCACACACGCCCTATAGCAAAAACCTCTCCAAAAAAAAAAAAAAAAAGACTTCTTTTAATCTGCCCGTTTTTCAATTTTTTTTTCAGTTTTGCTTTTTTTTTTTTTCTTTTTTTGCTAGAGGGCACATGCACTCACCAGAGAGAGACAGAGAGAGGAAAGAGAAAGCACCCCACATGAGGAATAGGCTGGCCACACTATGGTCCTTTCTTTCCCATCTCTCCCTCCTTTCAGAATTTTGGGCACCAATGCATGCATGTCCAGCATGTTTCTAAAGCTACCAGATGCAGAACTCAGACCACTGAGTTGGCCATGTGGGATCTGGCTGCTTTAACCACCAGGCCATAGAGTAAGTCTATAAAAGGGACTTCTATATAATAGAATTAATGTGATTGTTAGATAATACTGGAAGAAAATTATGGATATTTGACATAAATTTACAATGTTCAAATGTATTTTTTCTCAAGAATTTCAAGCTTATGTTTTCAAAATACTGAAGTAAAGCTCTTCTGTAAACATAACAATGACAGTATTCAGAAAACATTATGGAGAGAATTTTTGTTTTGTTTTTTTTTCCCATCCAAAGGCAAGATTGAATTTGAGGAAGTTTTGAGGAGGTTTTTAAATTTTTTATACCTGTGGAAATAAAACACTAAGTAACTAGTATAACTTCCCAGTCATTGCAGAAACCAGAAAAGGTGCTTTGCAATACCAAAATTAGTACCTACTGTTAAAGCTTAAAAATAACTCAATAATTGCATCAAGTGTATCTTAATTTTGTATGTGTAGTCATGTCTTCCATCTCCTCACATATACTCAAACTTTCCATAAACACTTTTAAAAAAATAAGATCTACTTACAAATAGTTTGACCTTAAGGGCTTTTTCTGAACAATTGCCCAATTACCTAGGCAGAGAATAACTTCCTTATTTTACTTTAATCTTTGTGGTATAAATATTTTCATAAAAACTTCCTTTTAGAGACAAGTAGCCATTAAATAGCCTTCTTAAGGTACCACAAAGTAATATTTTCACAATGTCAGGAGATATATGATCTTGAAGATAAAATGCCTTAAACTGGTAATAAGCATTTTTCTATCGTCCATATGCAAAGAATCTTCAAAAAGCTCTCAAAAATGCATATTCTGAAAAATAAAAAATCTCAGGCATGGATTTCAATTTTGTTGTACCAAAATGAACTCATTCTTTAGTTCCATTTTTCCACAAACTTTTGAAGTCCCCTTATACTTCTTCCAACATAAGGCAAAGCCAAGAGCTTATATTCTGCCTCTTGTAGGTTAGAATGTCGGTTTGATTGCTGTCATAATCTTTCTCAAACCCGAACTTTTTCAGGAGGTTCTCCCTGACATTCCCAGTTTCTATGAGTAGCCCTATTGCTACAATTTGTCACCACTGCAATCAAAGGGTCCTTGTATATTTCTTCCCACCCACTAGGGGTTCCTGGAGCATGGAGACAGTTCACCTACTGATTCAAGCTTTACCTGGTACCCAATACCTACCAGGCATTTTGTAAATATATAAGAATGAATAAATGCTGAGATACAAGGAGATGATTCTTCCAGCGTAGTCTGCCTGAGCTGGAAATGGTAGCAGACACAGAAGAATTTAACAGGTGTGGAAAGAAGGTCTCCAGATAACCAGAGCAGGAACAGCTTCTTGACTACAGTTCACAAACTCTTTAAAGGAATGGACTAAATATTGACTGTAGTACCCATGACCTGCAGTTGTAGTTTTTATGTTTGTCTGTACACTAGAGACAACTGTTTATAAACAGTGAATGCTTCTCAGTCACAATGAGGTTTTTGTATCATTATAAAGTCCTGAGTTAAAGAATGTGTGTAGGCATTATGAGAATAGATCTCTGAAAGACACCATTGAAGGTTGCCCAAGAATCAATCCAGCCTCATATGCAGTCAGTAGCAAATTGAACTGCAGTGCTGGAAGCCACATGCCAACCACAGGTCCGAATCCTCAGGTCCATCTAAAAATACACAGAGCACAGGTGCCCAAGATCCTGACAAGCCGGAAGGCTGGGGAAGGTGGATTGTATCATGGTAAAACCCTGCTGAAGGTACTATCTTTCTGTCTCTTTCTCTCATGCACATACACATGGTCTCTATCATGAATTGCAACAACAAAAAAAGCCAAAGGGTCAGAGAAAGTGATAACACTCCTCTAGACATGTACCCTTGGAAAGGTTTGTTATTTTAATTTAGTACAAAACACAACAACATGTTACATTAACAATCATATCACTGTTCTTCAGAAATCATGAAAAACCAACTAAAAAAAAAGCAAGAAAATATCCTAACTTCATAAACCATGTGGCTTGTTGACCTAATTGTAAAGATTGTCTTCCCCATATGAAAGAAAAAAGTTTAAAATCAACATAGTCAATACATCATCAAAAGTATAATACAATACAGGGAACCAGCAGTTAGCGTAATGGCTATGTCGCTGGATTCCCACGTAGTCGACCGCGGTTCGTGTCCCGGACCCGGTGGCTTAAAACTCACGCCGGGCGCGTGTGCGTGCGTGCCCAAGATCCCGAGAGGAGAATGGAGGAGAAGGGATTGCGGCGTGACCATCCCCCCTGGGGGGTGATTTCTCGCTTTCTGTCTCTATGTCTCTCTCTGTCTGTCTGGCGAGCGCACGCGCCCTACAGTGAAAATCTCTCAAAAAAAAAAAAAAAAGTATTATACAATACAGATAAGAAAAAAATTACCATTCAAACCAAAAATACTTATATTTCTCCAAATTCAAGACAGTTATCTTTCTTTAAAAAAGAAAAAGTTGCTTTATATAGCGTGGTAACACAGAGAATTCAAAAATCTCAACTGGAGAAAGAAAAATCTCTAAAATAGTTTTCCTTCACCAAGCTACCTCACAATTTGGAGCATAAATTCATACACATAAATGGTTCATGTGCCATTTTCTTCCTTGATGAATGCCATAATGTTGGCAAAAATGAAATTCATAGCACTGGCTATTTTTGTTATGCAAACACACTAAAAAGGATTCTGGCGATAGTTCATATTGAATCAAACTATGTTTTCCATCTTGGCATAACTTTATAACTGAATTAACTTTTTCTTCTCAAACCTTACTAAGCTACTGAAACCAAGTTTTAAATAAGATGTGAAAATTTTTTTTAAAATTCAACGCAAATTTAAACATACGTCTCTGAAGATGTTCACTTTACCATGTAATGTGTAATTCCATAAATATATTTAAAAGCTTTATTCTGATTTCATGCACTTAAAACATTCTAATATGTTTCATGTTATTTTACAGAATGCTTTTTCATTAGCCTCAGATTATATTAAATTTAGAAATCTACAGATTTGGAAAGAATCATCTTGCCATACAGAAAAGAACACTTTCAAGCTCTGAAATAAGATTATTGCCCATTCAAAAAACAAGACACTCACTTAAAGTCAGTCCTCAAAAGGATCTTGCAAGAGGTTTTTACTATAGCTAGCATTCACATTTGTGTAGTATAGCCATAGCACACAATGTCAAACACCAGTTTTGAAAACTAGAAATTGAATGGCAATGTTTTCCAGCTTCTTCACCAGTTTAGTCATTCATATAAGATGTTTCTTTATGTCTGAAGACATCATGTAATTTTCATAAATATATAAATTTATAATTCAATGCAAAAAAAATAAGAATGCCTATTCTTAAAGAGCAAAAGGCATGAGAATTTTTAACAAATAGAACTTAGGGAAAATTCACTTGCAACACAAAAGGGAAGACAGAACAAACCATCTGTTATCAGACAGTGAAAAGAGAAAAAGGACACTTAGGCAAAAGACTTGTTTTACCACATTTGTGTAATCCTCATTTAAAGATTTATTAGCATTCATGGATGTGTCTGTATATAAATATTATTGTATGAACACTTCATAACTATTGGCATTATTCCTTAACTTACCAACATTCTTATGTAGAAGAATGCTACATAAATGTGAAACTAAGTATATACCAGGAACTAAACTAGGCTCTCCATCTGCCTGATAGCTCACGGGACCTGCATACGTACAGAAGTAACCTAATGAGTAGTCTCTCACGTGGCAAAGCTCATCTGTAGGAATGTCTGCCCTTGCTATGAGTTTCATCACACTTTGCTCTTCATGTCACTAGCACTCTGAGTCTATATCAGAGCAAGGCAGTAGCACCAACATATGACTTTGAAATAACTTGATATTTGAATGTTTGAAAACCCACAGGAGACATTAAGGAGGAAAATCAGAAGTTCACCATTTTGGAGCTTAGAAAAAAAAAATTTTTTTTAAGAGGTTTTTGCTATAGGGCGCGTGTGCTCGCCAGCCAGACAGAGAGAGACAGAGAGACAGAAAGCGAGAAATCACCCCCCAGGAGGTATGGCCACGCCACAATCCCTTCTCCTCCATTCTCCTCTCAAGATCTTGGCCACACACGCACACGCACCCGGCGTGAGTTTTAAGCCACCGGGTCTGGGACACGAATCGCAGTTGACTACATGGGAGTCCAGCGACATAGCCATTACGCTAACTGCTGGTCCCAGAAATGTTTTTTATTTTTATTTACATATCACTGCTGAAGGGGATTATGTAGAAGGCTAGACATGGCCATAATCCCTTTGCTACTTAAAGTCTCCATTGTCAGACCCATTTCTCACTATAATAGGAGGTGCTCATAACACAGTGTCATCCTTAATTCTCAACACCAGGATTTCATTAGCCTTCTTAGGAGGAGCTGTAATATGTATGTGTGTATATATATTTATAAATATATATACATGTATATATATACACATGTATATTACACCTATATATATACATATATATACACATACACACACACACATTTATATATATAATCCATGAGAGACTCTTCAAAAGACATGAAAGGCAACCTTCATTCATCCT
>NW_006160154.1:1613690-1623983 GCF_000334495.1 Tupaia belangeri chinensis | reverse complement strand
CTGAAAGTCAAGACTTTACATTTTACCTACGGGACAAAGATAGGACTAAAGTGTTCACTCATTTTGAAAAATACCGTTAACTTCAAACCATTTTTTAAAAAGCCTTTCCTGTCCAGCTGTCATTTAAACCGTAAATACACTATGAGACATTTAAACTGTTAGGTACATCAAAGGTGTCTGCTTTCCACTAGGTAAAAGGTAGATACAAACACATACGCACTCACACTCACACACATACACACAACGAAAAGATAACAAAAGTCGTCTTGTGGTGATAATTTCTCTTGCACCATGGCAGATGAATATACTGACAGCGTACAAAAACTCAAAGTTTCTAGACCAGTACCACAAATTCTATTTCCTTCAGCTATTTTTTTATATATACATATATACTTTAACACAGAGGCATTCGATAGTAGAAGGGAAAGGACGGCTAATCGATGAAGATATGGGTACAATCTACCGGTCATTCAGAAAACAAAATCAGTGCCTTTCCTCATGCCACACCTTGAAACAAATACTACAAATTAAAGATTTAAATTGTTTCAGCTTCTTTTTATTATTATTTTTATTTATTTATTTTACATTCAATTACTGTGTATCATTACAGCATATGCTTGAAAAAATGTGAAACACATACCCTGCAGAATACTCCTCAGCCATAAAAACAATGAGATCCTGGCAGTTGATACAAAGTGAACAAATATGAAAGATTTACTGCTAAGCAAAGCAAACCAGACTATGAAAGAGAGGCATTGTATGTCCACACTCAAGGTATACTGAATGCCAGCTATTATTTTTTAAGTCATTGTTACAGCAACTGAGATATAGGACAAATGGATAAAATAAAGGAACATTAGCACTCACGCTCATCAAATACATTCCATTTTACAGATGAGGACACTAAGCCCACAGGACTGATGTGACTTGCTAAAAGCTATACATAAATTAGAGACAAGAATTTAGGGAAACTTAAATTTTTACTATAATATACTACTTTTTGGATTAAAAAAATTCTTCTGATAATAGAGTACAATATTTCCTCCATAAAAATAGTTTCTTTTTTAAGTTGAGAGAGCTGAAATAACTCTAAATTCAAATTCCATTCCTTGTGATAGAACTGGAATGGACCTTTTACAATGTATTCCAAATTCCGAAGGCAGTAAGGAGGGATGAACTAGACATCTCAGATGGAAGAGGAGGAAAAAAAACAGTCTCAGGAGAACAGACTACAGTCAACATGTCACTTAGATAAATTAATATCTTCACTCCCCAAAACTCAGCCAGATATTTTTATTTTGTTGAGGGGGGGTGGTAATGTTTGATTTATGAAAAGTCTCAAGAATTTGTTGCTTAATTCTACTTTGGTAATAAAATCTTTGGATATCGCTATTTTGAAATATTTTAGAAAGTCCATCATCAAAAGCCTTCATCTCCTACCAGGCGTTCAGACATTCCCTATTTCATGCATTTTGCCTTTAATCACCCCTCCGGAAGACTTTGAACTGTAAACAATCAGGATTTAAGACCTTTAACATCAGGGAAACATCAGTATGCAACACACCCTAACAGATACTTAAACTCTCATGTGCTTTCTATAATTTTCCTAGCTACTGCCTAGAGTGGTTATCTAGGATAACTGTAGTGTTTAAACAAGGGTGTGCACTATGGGGTCAAGGGGAGTCAGATGGGTTAATGTTTGTACAGCACTTTGGACTAGACAAACTCGACACTGGGGCTATTGTACTAAATATAAAAGGTGCTTTATTTGACAGAGGAGACCAAACAATGGTAAAGTAAAATGTTAAGAGTAGGAGTTGAGGGAGAGGAGGAAAGAGGCTACGCAGCTATAAAATTGATGGACACATCCCTCCGGTCCACCTTGACTAAGCCACTTCTGCTACTTTCCATGCCCTGGAAATAGCCCTGGAAATAGCCCTGGAAAGCCCACTCTGCTTTCGGAGTAAAGCAATCGTGACTGCAACTCTGGGCCCTGTGGAAGGTCTCTCAAGTTTTTGCAGTCATGTTGAAATCATAGAATTCCACCTAACAGAGAAGATGCTCTAAGAAATGAAGCTAGAACATAAAATGAGTAACTCAGGTTATATCATCGCTCAGATCTCTGCCACCTCTACAAGTCAATGGCTTACTGCATAAAGGAAGACAACCAATTCTATTTCTCAACTTCCTTAGAAATTCGCACTGTCAACAAATACATATTACAAGGGGCTTGAAGGTATTAGGCCATCAGGAAAGTTATGATGTATTTTTCTACATTTTTCTATGCAGAAATGCATCATGACTTTCTCAACAGCCAAATATATGAAAGGATATGCCAGCATCAGGAGCAGACTAATGCTTTGCAGAACAGATGGGACCTACCTCCGATTAGACTGTGATTAGTCACAGAAGAGAATACTATACCCTCAGGAATGGCAGAAATTCAGAAAAGGAAGATATGACTTGGAAGATTCAGATAGGTCAATGAACAAGACACTTTAACTAGACTTCTAAAGAGGTTGCAGATTTTGGGCTTATCCCATGGCTTAGCGATTCAGGGATCCTATGAAGTTCAAATTCCAACCCAGGTGGAATGTTTAAAAACACCAGTACATGTGTATGGATGCCCCAAATCCTAACAGGATGGAGAAATAGAGAAGGAATTACAGCATGATCACGCATGATTGGGTGATGCTCTCTCCCTCTCCCCCTTCTCTATCTCTGTCTCTCTGTCTCTGTCTCTCTCTCTCTCTCTGGATCTTAGATACTTCTACCTAAATAAGTCATCTGAACTGAGTAGAAAATAGCAAGTTACTGTTTTTCAAAGTGGATGCACATACAGGACAGAAAATAATCTAAAGCATCCTCCAGTGTTAAATGTGAGCTGAACTGCTCATAACCGAAATCTGTTTCTCTATCCTAAATACCTACAAGGAAAAACGCATGCAAGGAAAGTTCATCTTATGTTATTGCAATTTACATGTTTTTAGAATGTGTAACTTTTCATGGGCTTATCAAATTCTGAGGTTTCTGCAAAACATCAGAGTTTTTGACAATTTGTACCTTCCCTGGCCCTCCCCTGATTTTCACAGCTGCCACAACAACTTCCGCCTCAATTTTACTTGTTACAACTCAATTGTTTACCAGAGATCTTGTGCTGCTCCTTGAAGTTTGCCCCATAAGGGGTTGGGGAAAACAAAAAGGCAGGGTGAGAAATCAGGCCAGATGCACAAATGCCCCCTCCAAATAGCAATGAACGCTAGGGAGACCATGGGCAGGATTGTTAGCCCCCAGGGCCAATCATGGTTTGAATTCCACCAAAGTGGAGAAGAGATCAGCAATTCAAGGGAGCTTCAAAAAGTTTGTGGAAAATGGAATTTAAGTACAAATATTTTTAGGTGCTAATTAATTTTTAAATTTATCCATAGTTGTTTTGTTTTGGTTTTTTCCCCCATAAACTTTTGGAAGACCACACAATCCAGACCAAGACTCTACCCTCTGTTCTACACTGGACTTCTGGAATTTACAGGACCAAGTCCAGATCTTTCACCTTATATGTGTGTGTGAGAGAGAGAGAGAGAGTGAGAGAGTCTCTAGTGCCAACACCATTGGTAGTTCAGAAAAGGAAGAACTGATTAACAAATCAATCACTGAGACCCTCGGAACACTCCTCAGCTTAAGCATTTGCTCAAGATGTTATCTCTATTGAAGCCATTAGCAAACCTAGCATGTTTAACAAGGAGAGTAGATTATTTTTTAATATTGTCCTCCTCTAACACAACGGGAGACCCACAATAATAATTGCCAGAAATGATTTGTAGACAGAATATTTTTTATCAGCAAAATGTAATAATTAACAGAAATCAAATTAATATTTCAATACAAAAAAGAAAAATAATGGATTAATGTCCTTTTAAGAATTATTTATTTTATTTTATTTATTAATATTATTTTTAGTTGCTGGAGAGAAAAGTGAGAAAGCAAGCTGCCAGGTCCAGGACTCGAACCACGGTCAGCCATGTGGGAGTCCAGTGCCTTAACCACCACACCACTTGCTGGCCCAAAATTAATACCCTTTTAATGTCACTAATAAAGTGGATTTTTTTCTTCATACACCTGAAGAAATAGTTCCCAAATAACCAACCCTTTGAGTTCAGAAGCAGATTTGAACATAGGACGACTAAATTGGTAACAGTTACCACAGCCTGGTGGCAGTCTTGGATGTTTAACTCCAACCCACCACTGGCTCCAGTTGAATGGGAGGTGGTTCCACTGCTTTCCAGCATCTTAGAAGGATGTGGTTCTGAGTAGAAAGAATCTGTGCCACCTGGCAGGGCCAGAAATAGCAAGACCTTAGAAACCACATGTTAGAAAGTGGAGAATTCTGGGAACCAGCAGTTAGTGTAATGGCTATGTCGCTGGACTCCCACATAGTCGACCGCAGTTCGCGTCCCGGACCTGGTGGCTTAAAACTCACGCGGGGCGCGTGCGCATGTGTGCCCAAGATCCCGAGAGGAGAATGGAGGAGAAGGGATTGCGGCGTGACCATCCCCCCTGGGGGGGTGATTTCTTGCTTTCTGTCTCTATGTCTCTCTCTGTCTGTCTAGCGAACTCACGCCCCCTATAGCAAAAACCTCTCAAAAAAAAAAAAAAAAAAAGAAAGTGGAGAATTCTGTGCAGCTGTATAGTGTAAATCCCAATCAAGCATTTCACCTTTACCATTTGAAAGCCATCTATCTATTGGCCCTGTCCAGCTTGGACAAAAGGAAGCCATTTCTGTACTACCCCTTTAGCCTCACTGTATTGTTCTGGTCAAACCTCCACGTCAGCCAGGAAAGCTATTATTCAGGTTGCAGGTAAACTAACCTGCCCTCTTTGACCCTTCAAGTGAAGGGAAGTTGATTTCTAGGAGTGACTAAAAAACAAGGTGACAAGTCCTTTGTGCAAAAGTCCCAATCTCCAGCTTTTCCAAGCACTGCAGCGGAGAGCTTTCGCCACTGAACATGAGGTATCCTGCCTAATTTGTATTCTTTCTTGCTGACTTTCTTACCCTCTCCTTTCTAATTCTGGTGTAAAATTCAAGGAATCACCATGTGTTTTTACTTTTCTTTCCATCTCCACAATCTGTCTCTCAGGACCTTGACTTATACACAGTTCTTCCCTCAGTCAAAACTATAGTATTTTCAAAGCAAAGCGATTTCTTTTTTTTTTTTTTTTTTTTTTGGGCAGGGGATGTTGTGATAGGGTGCACGCACTTGCCAGAGAGAGAGAGAGAAAGTGAGAAAGCATCACCTGAAGGGAGATATCCATGCAGCAATCCCTTCTCCTCCATTCTCCTCTCAGGATTTTGGGCATGAACACACATGCACTCAGCATGATTTTCAAGTTGCCAGGTCCAGGACTCAACCCGCCATCAGCTATGTGGAAGTCCAACACCTTAACCACCACACCACCTGCTGGCCCCAAAGGGATTAGTTTTAAAATAAGGTAAGAAAAAAATTCTAAATATATTCCCACAACAGTTTTTTATAGGACTCTTCATGGATGAGTCCCTGACCCAACCCATCCCAACACCCACCCCCTTGCAGTCACCTTCAACAGGTGAAACTTTAATACTACAAGTAAAATTGAAAACTCTCTTTTAATTCATCTGACTATTCCAGTTACTTTTGGTCTGGTTTTGCTTTGTTTCAGGTGTAACTATTTCGGTCTTCTAAGTATGGTTTCTTCTATAATACCTGTGTTTTCCATTTTGCCAGTGATTTGAGGATTCAGGTGCTTTAAAAAAGAAAAAAAAATATTATTGCAAATCACTTTGGATTTAAGTGACATTCTTTATCCATGAAACCCACTGGCTGTTACCATTCATGTAAAGGAGGAATGAGGCTTTGTCAGATTGGGCAGTGTCTGATTTTATAATGATATGAAATACTTCTTTATGAATGCCAGTGGCTTAAAGGCATATCATGAGAAGCACTCTGTAATCCATTTTGTGAACTTCTCACATCACAGATAAGATTTCATAAAAGAAAACATTGTTTAAACCTTGAGAGTATATTTAATGAGTATATTCTTACTCAAAATGAACATTAAAAATTATAGTTAATGAAAATAAAGACACTTTTAGGATTTTTATGTAAACCAATTTATTTTAAAGCAATTGAAAACAAAAAATACAGAATAATATGAAACAAAATGGTGCATGTTTGAAGCAAGGGACTATCTATAAAATTACAAGCAATCCATACCTGAAATAGTCTTCCCTGGGTTATAAGTCTGGTCAGCAGAGTTCATGCATGATTTAACTTTCATTCATTCATTTAACAATGTTTATGAGACTCCTGTAATGGGGCAGGCACTGAAGAAGTAATGATGAGTAAAACAGATGAGCACGTGTGTAAGTTCTTAATATTGAAAAGGCAAAATAAAAATGCCATAAGTAATTCAAAGTCAAAATAAATAACAATAGTAAGAGATATTACCTGATGACTTAAATGAGGCCAAATCTCTAGGTCCAAATGGATCTCACTCAAAGGACCAAAAGAATTTTCAAATATTATCACAGAATCATTATATTTCGACTTTGGGGGGAAAAAAAAGTACTAAAAGACTGGAAAAACAGAGAAAAGAGTGAGAGCTAAGAACTATAAACTAAAGAGCCTTACATCAGTTTCTAGGGAAAAAAATCTTTAAATAAATCATTAAACATAATGTTGTAAAGACTCAAAAGACAGCAGCAAGCACTGGAAACTAGTGTGGATTCACTATGAACAAGCCTTGACAGATAAACCCACTGTAATCCAGATTATTAGAATGTCAGCACTGAGAAATGCTACAGGCACTTGGTGTCTTCCTCTCAGTCTGCTATTGGGAAATCAGAAAAGTCATGATGCATTTTTGCATTGAA
Source organism: Tupaia belangeri chinensis (assembly GCF_000334495.1). NCBI lineage: Eukaryota > Metazoa > Chordata > Mammalia > Scandentia > Tupaiidae > Tupaia > Tupaia belangeri. The sequence continues at coordinate 1,617,076 of NW_006160154.1, read as the reverse complement.
AAATACATCATGGCTTTTTCAACAATGCAATATTTAACAAAATTCCCGGTAATTTGTGAGTAGAAATAAAAATTAGAAAGTTAATAATATAGTGCCATCAATATCCCAGATTGAACTAGCAAGAGTATGAATTTACAAGGTAAAATCAATTTGAGTTCCCAACACAAGTTGGACGTTTCTATCTAAAGCATGTATAGGAAATGCAATTCTCAAGACAATGACTGACCGTATATAATATGTTGTATAATAGGATCAATTGTTGCTAAATAGATTGAAGAGGATAAACCCACAACAGCAATATCAAACATGCTGGGAGATGGTTCTAAATTGATTCTATCATATTCAAACAACTCTACCAGAAAGCAAAAGCCGTGAAACAGCAACTATTGCTCATATAAAAGCACTGTAGAATGTTTTTCCAGTTTTTTTTTGTTTTACTGAAAGAGCAATATGAGTTGACTCTACAACATGACAAAGTAAACGCACACTTGGACCCTGTGCACAAAAGTACTGCATACAGATCACATTCTGCCCTGGTTAAGCCAAACCTGGGAGACCGAGGAAGATCTAGATGAGCAAAGAAGGAAGCAGTGGAGATGAGGCAGAGACCAGAAAGCCCATCTGACACAAATGGAGGGGTAAATGTAGGAGTCTTCGCCCTGGGAAGGATGTGGAGGAGGAACGTGAGAGCTACAAGCTGGCCCATGGGCAGAAATTTTATTCGATTCATATAGCACTAGAGAGTACAAATAGCTCAGAGAATGGAAGTTACAAGTAGGCAGGCACCGTATTTTTCCAATCAGGTCTACTCAAAAATAGAAAGGGCTTCCTCATTCTGAGATAAGGTTGTCACTCAATGGAAGAAGTCAAGCAGAAGTTGAATGGCTCTCTGCTAAGCAAACAATGTCATTGGATTGGGAAAATGTTCCCACTAAATAAAGAGTTTTCAAACTACAGCCTGCATCAGAGTGACCTGGAAGGCTCGGAATTCTGGGTGCTGCCCCAGAGTTCCTGATTCAGTCTGAGGTGGGGGCTGAGAATGTATAGTTCTAACCAGTGCCCAGGTGATACTGCTGCCGTTACCAGAGAACCACAGGCCTGAACACTATTGAACAACTCCCCACTCAACTCAGATCCAGTTCTAATTATCTTTCTTCTTTGTCGTATGTCTTTTTGTTTTTTATGCTCAATGATTGGTAACTTCAAATTTATTTAACCAGTCACAATTCTAAAATATGAAATCTTCATTTATGTTACTGAATCTCTAATTCATGTTTTAGGAAAAAATAGGAACTTGTCAGTCTGAGGTGGGGGCTGAGAATGTATAGTTCTAACCAGTGCCCAGGTGATACTGCTGCCGTTACCAGAGAACCACAGGCCTGAACACTATTGAACAACTCCCCACTCAACTCAGATCCAGTTCTAATTATCTTTCTTCTTTGTCGTATGTCTTTTTTTTTTTATGCTCAATGATTGGTAACTTCAAATTTATTTAACCAGTCACAATTCTAAAATATGAAATCTTCATTTATGTTACTGAATCTCTAATTCATGTTTTAGGAAAAAATAGGAACTTGAAGAAGAAATTCTCTTACTGGAAAATTGTAATATATTTTTTCACAAATAAAATATTAATATTCCAAAAAGTCCATTGATTTTATGCATAGATATGATAGGAGCAACCTCTCAAAAGAAAAATTTGAGATAGAGTACCAAATAGGACATTTTCCACCAGACTGTGAATAATTACATTTCTTGGTATTTCCTAACATTATTGTAACTCCCTCCCAATTCTTTATATACAATTTATAAAGTGGTTAAAAGGACTAGTTTTCTAGTGTTCAATCACCAAAAGTTCAGCATGTTCTTATTACGTGCAGTGAGCACACAGTGGTACGTAACAATAATGTAATATCCTATTTCTGCTCCAAAAGCTTCAAATCTAACTTAGAAGAGCTAGCACTATTTAAAAAAATTCAGAGAATTTCCAAGATGTGGGTAAGACCAATAAGAAAATTTTTCTTATTCATCTCTTCATTCAAAATCTTAAGTAATAGACACTGTATTAAATATTCTGTGCCCTCCAGGAACTCAACCCAGCAAGTGAGACAGTCATGAAAACAAATTATTGCAGTACAGTGCAATTAGAGCAAAAAGTACAGCTGTCTACCTGGCGTGGCTGGTGATAAAGGAGTTGATTGGAGACGCCTAATTGGAGGGAAATACTTGGGTTGGGTCTTAAAGAATGAGTAGAATTTTTCCAGATAAAATACAATAGACAACAGCATTCTAGCCTAGCGGAATCACCTGGGCAAAGTCAGAGAAGAATGAAACATCTCAGAGAGTTGAGGAAGCTGAAGAGGCTTTGCAGGGTATGACAAGACAAGATCAGGAGCTCAGGGGAGGCAGAAGGCACCTCAGCACCTGGGGCTTCAGATGCTTCCACCTTCTGGGGAGAGTTACATGATTGCAACAGCAGTTGTTGCCATGAAAAAGGCCAAAACTGTAGACAGCAAAGTCATCTAGGAGACTACAGCAAGAATCCTATAGCAATTTGATGAGGACTGAATAAAGGTGATCCCAGGGAATTGTGGAAAGGGAATGAGTAGGGGGCGCCTTAAGAAATAAACCCATCCATGAATAACACACATGAGTAATCCTTCTAAATGCTTCAGCAATACAAAGGGACTTCAAAAAGTTCATGGAAAATGGAATCTAAATAGGAGGGGTTTTTTGTTTTGTTCTGTTTGGGTTTTTTTGTTTGTTTGTTTTTCTGGAGAGGTTTTTTTGGAGAGGTTTGTGCTATAGGGCGTGTACTCTCATCAGACAGACAGAGAATCATAGAGACAGAAAGCAAGAAATCACCCCCAGGGGTGATGGTCACACCGCAATCCCTTCTCCATTCTCCTCTCGGGATCTTGGGCACGCACGCACAAGCACCCGGCATGAGTTTTAAGCTGCTGGGTCCAGGACGCGAACCGCGGTCTACTACGTGGGAGTCCAGCAACATAGCCATTACGCTAACTGCTGGTTCCCATAAATAGTTTATTTCGCAAAAAATTTTGAAAGCCATGCATAGTTATTTCACAATGCACATTTTCCTTAGCTTTTTGAAGACTCCTCTTATGTTTTTGAGCTCCTACTTTATGCTAAGTACTAATTACTAAATGCTGATACTGAAGATATAGGGTTAAATGATATCAGACAACAGTTTCAGCCCTCTTGGAGTCTACAGTATAGTCAGGAATACATAAATAATTAAGTGATTACATAAAAATAAAACAATGGGACCAGCAGATGGCACGATGGTTACATTGCTGGACTCCCATGTAGTTGTTGACTGTGGTTCAAGTCCCAAATCTGGCAACTTGAAACTCATGATAGGT
>NW_006160154.1:1558557-1613300 GCF_000334495.1 Tupaia belangeri chinensis | reverse complement strand
GAAAGCTCTGCTTCCACTGAGATCTAAAGTATGAAAGAATTATCTAGCAAGGAGTTCCAGACTGGGGACCCAACAAGGGCAAATTTCCTGTGGCAGGTTCATGCCAAAAGTGAGACTCACAGGAGATCCTAGGCCTGAATTGGACGTTCCTCACTTCACTCACAACTAACCTATATGTTCTGTGAGGATACACTCTCTGTATCATTCATCATCTCAGCTCTTCAGAAATAAAAATGCTACAAGTAAAGACTATTTCAAACAGTGTCCACCAACCAACTAAACTCCTGCCATGTCATTATTTGGTCTTCCTCCAAGTTCTAGCCAATTCTCATACACCTGTTCAGGTCTCAAAGCATCCCATGACTGTTCCAGCCTATGCAAAAGAAAGCAGAGTGTTTAATTAGCTGTTCAGGCTCGAAAAAGTTCTAGCCAATTCTCATACACCTGTTCAGATCTCAAAGCATCCCATGACTGTGGGGCAATTTATTTTGGCATTTCAGGTACCACTTTTTTGACAAGACAGCAGAGAAAGGTTCAGAACTATGTCACATCTGTTCTTGACCCCCCACATAGTAGATATACAGTCAATGAATACATTGCCAATTGATTTCTTTATTACCTCATAAAATTTAGGCTTATAGGATTATATCATTATATTATAGAAAAAAACATAGGCATGGGCCAGGAAGTGGCACAGTGGTAACACAACTGGGTCTCTAGAGGAAAAGTTCCAGTTCAAATCCCAGAACCTCCCTGAGTATACTAGGCACTCGCAAATGTGCTGATTATCCAAGTCAACTATGATTGGGAGTAGATCGTAGTATGAAGACACTGCTGGGGGTGCTTATTTCACTCTCTAACAAAAGAAATAAACATTTTTTTAAAATTATGTTTTAAAAAAATTATGTTTTTTTTTTAAAAGGAAACAAAGGCACACACATGGTAGATGTGCAAGGCAAATATATTTACTAGGTTAAAAAAATAGTTTCTCATTCCAACACTATCTCTGTGTACTTTCTACAGAAGTATAGCATGATTGTCCTTGAAACTTAGGGGCTCTATCTTGCAAATGAAAAATGAATCTTCAGGCTAAGGATATAAAAACCTCAGGTAGGCTTTTCCAAATTGGTGTGGGAGTTTAAGAGTTTGGAGACATTCCAATCTAAGCACAGAGAAACATTTATCATGCACTGCCCAAGTTCATCTTCACTGCTATGTTAATATGAAATGTTCAGCAGTTATTTTGGTTGAGTTAGATTTATTACTACATTTAACTTAAAAGAAAACAATCAAACAGAAGAGGGTCCTTTCTTCTCTCTCATCAAAACATTAGTATCCCAGAAACAGAGCGGCTAATGATAGAAAAATCAGAACTACACTCCATTAGGTAGAAAAAGCTAGTCCTTGCAGCATGTGAATTACATAAAGATACTGCTTTTTGTACATGGACTAAATGTAGTGAAACTTCAAAACAGAGGAGAGGTGGCTTGCTAAAAGCATTTGTAACTACTTATCTCCAGCCTGTGGTCTTCTGCTCTCCAATGCCCCAGAGAACGCCATTAGTCAGAAGCTGCATGAAGAGGACTCCTGGTGAAAGCATCATATGGGTTTTATTCTGCTGACCAATCATCAAGTATTCATAGGGCAATAAGAGACTTGTTTACATAGCGGAAAAAAAGGAGAGAGTTTCAAGGCCCAATGAAATTGTCGTGTATGTTTCCAAATACAACCAAAGATAAAATTAGATGCTACCAAAAAAGCATGTTTGTTCAAACTTGTACCAACGGTAGGGTAATCATAACTGTAATTAACTGAAGATACTCGGGCCAGTGAGTGTGTGTCCTGTAAAAATCTGTACTATCCAGTACTTCAAGTTCTTAATAATGCTTTCTGCTTTAAGTCTTCTGACCCTAACTATCTAGAAACCCATCGGTCATTCCTTACACCATGTTACAAACAAGACCCTATTTTCTGGCAAGATGTCAAAAGGCCTGGCCAAACATCTTCTTCCAAGTAAAATTGATAGTGGATGACAATGTCCAGCTCTTCTCTAAATTCTGACAACTATGTAACAACAAATAAAAAACATCCCAATGATTTACTGTTTTAATTCTACATTGTTGTGTTCTGTGTTTCTTTAAGAAAGGTGCAAGTGTATGTGTGAGAGTCGTGAAACACTGTGGTTACCATGGCAATTATCTGTGTTTAGAGAGCATGTGGAGTAAAGGTCCATGTAGTGGTTGAAGAAGAGTGCACGTTAACGATGGCTTTTCATGAGCCAAAATCATGTTAAGTCCCCAGCTTGGAAGAAATGCTTTTTTTGTTTTTGTTTTTTGGGGGTTTTTTTAATGTAAACTTTCATCTGGAAGAGCCCTAAGTGCCAAAGTATGTTTTGCTCAAGGGATGCTACTTCCCTCCTAGTGCTAGATCATATCTCAAGACAGCAGTTAGGACCCAGTGGGCTGCTGTTCCTAGGGAAAAGGAGTTTTTCTGCTCTTGGAGTCTTCCTTGCTGACTTAAGTGGGGGATATATTTGCCCTGTGGCATCCCCAATCTGGTTTTCAGCCCCTTGAAAATCCCATGGTAAATTCCAGGTAGTTATTCTACAAGAAAATATCAAATCCTATTACCTGAGGCTGCTTTCCACATTGCCATTTGAACAGGGTTTAACAGTGCAATGCTTCACTGGTAAAGGTCAGGAAAATGTTGCTTGACTGACTGATGGAATTGTTTTCACTCTCTACTGGGTTTGCAAAATCAAAGAGCCTAACAACTAACAAAAAGAAAACAAATAGCCAGATTAAAAAATAGGCAAAGGACATTTTTCCAAAGAAGGGATAGCGTGGCCAATAACAACACAAAAAGATGCTTAACATCACTAGTCATGAGGGAAATGCAAATCAAATATACTTCATACTCACAAGGAGGGCTATTATTAGAAAATGACAGCAATAACAACAACAAATAAATAAATAAATAAATAAAATAAAATAACAAGTATTGGGCCCAGATGGTGGCGGTGGGACACTAACACAACTAGTCTTACATGAGCAAGTCCCAGGTTCACACGCTAGGGCTACCCTCCATATGCCAGGTGCAAGTGTGTCCATGATCCAGGCTAGACGAGCCTAGGGATAGATCATTGCATGTGGACCCAGCTGAGAGTGCTTGTCTCTCTACCACTGTGTGTGTGTGTGTGTGTGTGTGTGTTTGTGTGTGCGCGCGCATGCACGTGTGTCTATCTCATGGAAGGAAAGAAATAAGTAAACTTGGGGCCAGCAGGGGCATGGTGGTTAGGGCATTGAATTCACATGTAGCCGACTGTAGTTCAAGTCAAAGGCTTGCAGCTTGCTTTCTCGGTTTCTCTCTCTCTCTCTCTCTCTCTCTCTCTCTCTCTCTCTCTCTCTCTCTCTGTGTGTGTGTGTGTGTCTAGTCAAATTAAAACAATAAACAAATAAAATTGAATAAATAATTTCTAAAAAAAAAAAGAAAGAAGGAAGTAAACTTAAGAAAATAACGAGCGTGGTGAAACTGGAACCCTTGTGCTTTGCTGGTGAGCATGCAAAGTAGTGCAGCCTCTGTGTGAAACAGCATGGCAATTCCTCGAAAAATTAAGCAAAGAATTATCATATGATCCATAAATTCCTCTTCTGGGTATATACACAAAATAAGTGAAAGCAGAAACTTGAACAGGTATTTACGTACCCATGTGCATAGCGGCACTATTCACAAAAGACAAAAAGCAGAAGCAACCCAAATGTCCATTGACAGATGCAGAGATAAACAAAATGTGGCACATACATACATTGGAATATTATTCAGCATTTAAAAAGAAATAAATTCTGATACCTGCTACAACATGGACAAACACTGAGAACATTATGCTAAGTGAAGTAAGCCAGTCACAAATGGACAAATATTGCACAATTCCACTTACATAAGATACCAAAAGTAGCAAAATTCAGAGTCATAAAAAGCAGACTGGTAGTTTTCAGGAGTTGGGAGAAGGGAGAACAAGAAGTTAGTGTTTAATTGGAACAGAGTTTCAATTTCGAATGATGAACTCATTCCAAAGATGGATGATGGTGATGGTTGTACAGTAATGTGGATGTACCTAATGCCACAAAACTACACACTTAAAAATGGTTAAATGGTCATTTTCTGTCATGTATATTTTATCATAATAAAAAAAGCAACAAATTTCTTGTGCCAGAAGGCCTTTGGGTGAACCATATTTGTACAGCATTATTACTAACACGGCACTGAACCGTCAGCATAACCGAAGTGGTTCTTTTTTGTAACTACGTAGTCTAAAAATAAAAGAGTGACTTTCCCTAACTCATGGCTTTCATTATAAATCCCCAAAGCAAAAATTTTTGTGGCCGAGTGATATTCACAAAAAATGTGTCCTTCCAGGTTCTTCCAACCAAGTTGCCAGTTAGACAGCAATCAGAACCCTTCCAGCCAGGCAAACTCCCTAAAGAAATGTAGGAACCATCAACATTTTGCGTTTCACTTGGCTCTGAGAAAAGACAGCCTGCATGAGGCAGCCTTTCCTTGCTGTTTTCATGAGGCTTAGGCAAATGTTTTAGAAAGTTATTTCTAAATATTTCTAAGCTTGTGACAATGAAGTTCACAAATTGATTTTGAAAATATAGTCACTCCAAGGAAAGAGGGATAAAGGAATAACAGATGCTTTCCTCAAGAAATAAACACTGGCTCATAGGTCTACAAGTTAGGAGAAATCTGTATAATGCCAATGAAAATCAAACTAGGGGCCACCACAGCAGTGCCATGATAACACACTGCTCAAGTGATACTGGATCCTTATGGAAGATAGCAGGTTCAATTCCCTGGCCAACCTATACATACCAGGAATGCACACCCATAATCCTGACTAGCTCAGGGGCAAAGATCACAGCATGAGGTTACTGTTAAGCATGTCTCTCTCTCTCTCTCTCTCCCCTCTCACTCCTCTCTCTCATGAAATAAAAAAAAAAAAAAGAACTGTAAAAGAAAGAAAAAAGAAAATCAAGTTATGGACTTAAAGAAAATTAGGTATATGCCACCTTTCTGAAGGACCGTGAAGGAATGTGAAGGAACTGGAACATTACCATATGCAGATGAGTTTCGATTATTAGTCCAGAAACCAGAAATTCTAAATAGATGCAAAATAATCAGGAAGTAGTGATAACGGTAAAATTAAGAGTAGGGAAATGCCCATGTGTAGATATGTGTGGGCCTTATATTTAAAAACATAAAAGTACAAATAATTAGGGCATGAATAAAATTGATTGTTATTATCAACATTTATTATTATTATATTATTATTGTTAGCTGAATAATAGGCTTTATAAATAGATATAAATTCTGTAACAGATTTTATGCAAATAAATCATATACATGTTTCTAAAAATTATTGTATTTATCAGTTTTGGTCATTCACACATTCCAAATATATCAATTACAGGACCAGGCTTGTTAACCCAGAATCCAGTTTCCCAATCACACCACATATTAACAGAAGCCTGCTCTTGTTCACTCACTACCAAATATTTACCGCAGAAAATCGGTAGGCTAGACCTCATCAAAAGGCAAGATAGTGATGTGCACAGTATTCATCATATCAGATTTAGCTCACCTACTCAAGAATATCCTGGGATTCATTTCATAATGAAGTGCCAGATTCACACAAGTCCCTGAAAGCACAGAAAGAGCTTAGCGAGTATGATGAAAGGGTCTCGTGCTTTCTGAGGCCAAGTATAAAGTTGGATGATACTTCACCTGCCTTAGAGAATTTGAAGGGCTTAGAGGTTTGTCTGCAAAGTACACTTATTTTTACATGTAGCAATGGGGTTGATTCCTTTCACTGGAGCTAAATAAGGCCCCCAAGAGAACATGTTTTCCTCTCATAGAGGAGTACTTAACTACCAAAAGTATTTTACTTCTTCCAGCTCAATTCCAGGATAAGAATTCAACCTCTGATTGTCAGAAGATCCATCTTCGAGAAACATGTTATCATGTATTAATCCTCTATCACCGAGGTTTCTTGCCACTAAGGCTTGCTTTGCAAATATTTATTTTAGGGGTTGAAAAAAGTCTGTACTACATTGGGTGTAGTTCTAGTTCATTTACTTCTAAAATACAGTCTATTATGCAACTCATTGAGACATTCTTTGTTGTGTTGCTTTTAGAACACTACAGAATTGAAGTAGTCAGATCTTCTTTAAGATGGTTTCTTTGTAAACACAATCTTTTTGGAATCAAAGCATATTTAATCTTCGATCTGGATTGAAGACAAAAACTTTATTTTTAAAAAAAAGGAGTGATAAGAAGTTTGGAGTTGTCAGTTTTTTTGGTTGTGTATGTAGTTTTGTTTTGTTTTGTTTTTGTTTATTTGTTTGTTTTTTCCTTGGTTGGGTGAAAGAGTAAGATATGGGCCCGCTGTGGTGGCGCAGCAGTGGTCTGGCATTTTGCATCACTGGAGACCCTTGGAGGACTGAAGTTCAGTTCTTGGGTCTACCTGTGCACTCTGGCCACATACGTCCACCATCCTGGCTGCCTGGTAAGATGGGGAGGATGATGGCATGAGACCCTGTTGAGGATGCTTGATTGTCTCTCTCCTCTCTCTCTCTCTTTCTCACATCCATGCACTCTCACTTTCTTACCCTTTGTCTCTCTTGTGAAAATAAATAAATGGATAAACTTTTTAAAAGAAGAAACAGCAGTATAAAGTGCATAGTAGGCAGCTTCTCTGAGCATACCATGGATGTGTTCCACCTAAAATATTTTATTGCTTTCTATACATGGATCCAGCAGCTGAGATTGACTTAAGTCTTCTTTTGTAGCTCAAGTCAGGAGGAAAAGGTTCTACATTACTTTTCACATTAACATCTAAAGAATTCCCAAAGTGTTAGCTGTCCCAATTGGAAAATATATGGTTGTCAAGTAACCTTTGTTCTCAACACTGCTTCATAAAACTTGCAGGTTTGTGATAATTACTAACAATAGCTGGCATTCGCAGAGCACACACTAAGCACTATACTACATGCCTCTGGATTTTATTCAAACCACAGGACATCCCTCTGAAATAAGGACTCTGATTTCCATTAAACCAACGAGAAACCAATGATTAGAGCACTTAGAATTTACTTCAAGCCAGGCAGCTATTAAGATCTCACCTGAACTCTAATCCCCAGCTCTTAGCCACTGCTGGATTTTCCTGAGAAAAGGAGCTGGCTTCCCTCTGCATGCCTAAAAAGAAAACACATCCAGTTGGCCTATAATGGAAATCGTCTCCTCAGCTGGGCTTTCAGACTGTTTGTTCCACCTGCATCTCAAGATGAGCCACCATTAAATTTGAGTTTATGCAAATAGCACTATAATTATAAAAGTAAATGTCCATACTTTTTAAAGAAGGAACAGTGGTGGTATAACTCTCTGCAAGGATAACCCATATAGAAAGTTTCTGGGTTTGTGTCCTACAACCCCAGAGCATGCCAGGCATGCATGTGCTCTGATCTGGGGCTGACAAAAACTAGGGGTAGATCACAGCATGAAGACCCTTTTGGGGTGAAAAGAAAGAAGAAGGAAGAGGAGGAGGAAGCAAGAAAATAAATACAACAAAAAAATTTTAAAAAAAGCCTTTCAACCAGAATGCTGCCCAATGGGTAGGGTTGCATGTGTGGTAAACAGTTAGGACCTTAGTGTCACCAATAGACTCTCCCTCTCCCCTTTCTCTCTTTTATTCCAGTGAAAATTCCTTTGGAATCCCACAACTGGTGACTCCAAAGCTTCACCAATCTTTTTCCAGCTCTTCAGCAACAACTAGCCCACTCTATAGGAATAGGAACACTTTGTCTCCTCCTTTATAAAGACAAGCAAAAGAATATTAAGTGAGAACTGCCTCAACGAGTCTGCACCACCACCACCTACCCAGCCAAAAACATGTCTGCCTCTTCCATGTTTCTTCTGGTCTTAGGGGAAATTTTTCTTTGCCTGTGCCCAAGGTCAACTTCCCTGCCTGTGGTCTTGAGCCCTTGTCCCTACCCTTCCAGAATCTGGTCCAGACAATCCCACTGAATTGCTACATCTGTGTTTTCACTGGACACAGATTTTATGACAATCTAAGAATTTCCTCTCACCAATAAAAAATACATATAACAAATACAGTTCATGGAATTGCAGGGCCAAGTGGAAGAGCCCTTGAAGCATTTATCTCCTGAGATCCTCTCTTCTTGCTGGTAAGTCTTCATTCACCACTATCACCTGGTTATAATGCCAAAGTCCTAGATGGTTCTCCCTCATTTACCCCAGCCCCATCCAGTAGATGACCAAATCCTACAGCTTCCTCCTCCTGTCTGAGTCTATCCCTTCTCACATAAAGCCTACAATAGTAAATGGGTGCAAATCTTCAGGAAGGAAATTCTGACATGTGCTAAAACATAGATAAACCTCGAAGGAATTATGTGAAATAAGCCAGTGAGAAAAGAATGAATCCTGTATGACAGATTCCACTTCCAGGCGGTACCCAGAGTAGTTCTAAGATAGGCAGTAAACAGTGGTTGCTGGGGGCTGAGGGGATGGGAAGGCACGTTTCAGTGGGTTCACAGATTCACTTGGGAAGATGAAAAGTTTCAAAGGTGTATGGCAGTGATGGTTGCAAAACAACATGAATGCCCTTAATGCCACTGAACTGTACACTTAAAATAGTAAGTTGTATGTGATATCCATTTTAATACATTAAAAAATCCTTTGATAACTGTCACCTAGAGATGAATACCAAACTCCTTAAAAGAACAACTAAAATCAGAATCCAGTCCAAACCTTTTCCAAGCTACACTCACAAGTTACTATACTACCTGCAGCGTCCAGAATAGGCGATGCTCCCTGATTGCTCCATAGCTGTACACAGGCCCTGTCCCTCTTCCAGAGTCTCTGTGCAGGAGACAGTCTAGCTTAGCACTCTAGAGCAAAGGCCCAGGATTGCACTACCTAACTTTAGCTCCCTGCTCTGCCACTTACATGGTCCACAAATTATTTCCTAACCTCTCAATCCTTAGTTGCCTAATCTGTAAAGTGGGGGTAACGAACAGCAGTTATTATGAAGATTAAGTGAATTAGCACATGCAAAACATGTTTAGTTTCTGTGCTAGATTCCACATTTCCGAAGAAGTTTGTTGAGAGAATGAGTCCATGTTGTAGAGGGGATTACAGGCACAGAGTGGAGGGTTGATTAGGCAACCAGGCAATCAGGAGCCAGCTGCTACCTCCTCCAAGCTATGCTTACGAGTCACAATATTACCTGCAGCGTAATATAGGTCTGCAAGACTCCAAGTCTCAGGTTTCCACAGGGCCGTGTTAAGCATCTGCACATTATATTTGCATGTTCACTGTAGGCAAGATAAGAAGGCATACTCTTCAGAGGCCTGTGCTTACCTCCACTGTACCAGGAGACAATTAAAGTACAAGTTTATTTTACTACAAAAAGTTGAAATCATGCATAGTTTTTTTAATAACATACATTTTCCACAAAAACCACCCACCAATACTGCTTGCTAGCAAAGTGCAACCTCCCCAATCCATGGCAAATGAGCACTCATCTCTAAAAGACTCAGAAATTGTGGGACCAGCAGTTAACATAATGGCTATGTCGCTGGACTCCCATGTAGTAGACCGCGGTTCAAGTCCCAGACCGCCGGGCACTTAAACTCACGCCGGGCACATGTGCATGCATGCCTGAGATCTCGAGAGGAGAATGGAGGAGAAGGGATTGTGGCGTGGCCATCCCCCGTGAGGGGTGATTTCCTGCTTCCTGTCTCTCTCTGTCTTTCTGGCGAGCACACGTACCCTATAGCAAAAACTTCTCCAGTAAAAGAAAAAAGAAAAAAAAAAAAAGATTCAGAAATTGTTAGTTCCAGACACAAGTAGAAACGACGCCACGATTTATTTAGGAAATACAAATCAAACATGCATTTTGTACCAGGCATTGAGGACACAGAGATAGCAACTCCTTCTGGGCTCTGGCCTTACCTGGAGCACACACACACACACACACACACAATTCCTTAAACGTAGCCGTGGCCCTGTTCCTTCAAAGTGACATCAAATCCTTAATCAAAGACTAAAGGCATAGGGAGAATTTCAGTTTCTAAACACATCCTCTAGTTACTTAAATGGAGTCACTTCAATGACAAAGTCGCTACTGGTCAACTGCACACAAAATGGTCTCCATTTCCAGCTTCTAAGGGAAAGGTGCTTTCCCTCTTTCTCAAAACTCAGATCTGACATTACCTTGAACTACAGGTAGAGCTAAGGTTTCCATTCATGCCCCTACCCCCCACCCCATCCTCTTCACAGGATATGTTAAGCCTCAGGAAGAATGCCTTAGTAAACATTGTTTTCTGTTTAAACATGTTAATAATTGCCGAATTTGGTTGGGGGAATGTTTTATTATAATGGCTGTTAACAGAAAGGTCTCCACCTGTCAAATCACCACACACACTTCATATGGAGAAAAATCTAGGTGTTCCAAGGGTGGTCTGATATGTCTCTGTGGATTAGCAGCCTAAATACACAGGAAGAAAATTGTCCAGAAAAGACATTGAGAGACAGACATACAGACCAAAGTTCATGAGAGAATAAAGAGAGAATTTTAGATAAAAGATATAGTGTTACCTATTTACTCCCATGCTCACTTTTATCAAATCCCCTGGAGATCCTGTTAAAAGGCACATTCTGATTCAGCAGCCTAGATAGGACTAAGGTTCTGAATTTCTTTTTCTTTTAAGTAACTCTTTTTTTATGTTCACTTATTTATTTCCTCCATATGTGTGTGTGTTTATGTGTCAGAGAGAGAGGCACCCCCAACACAGTCCAACACCACAATCCACTTCCAGCTTCAGCTAGCCTGAATCATGAGCATGCATGCTGATATGAACATGGAGGCCTCAAGACATGAACCTGAGACCACTCCATGTGGTCCAGGTGTGTTACTGCTGCACCACCATCTGGCACGAGATCATGCATTTCTTGCATTTTCCCCCACCTCCTCCTCCTCCTCCTCCTCCTCCTCCTCCTCTTTCTCCTCCTTCTTTTTCTTCTTTTTAAGTTTTTGGCATATGGCACATGTGCTTACTGGAGAAAGACAGAAATAGAGAGAGAGGGAAAGTGTGTGTGGGGGGGGATGTTCACACCGCAATCCCTTCTCCTCCATTCTCCTCTCAGAATCCTTTGCAAATACATACAGATTTCAAGTCACTGGGTCGGGGACTCAAACCATGGTCGCCCTTTTGAAATCCAACACTTTAACCATCATGCCATCTGCTGGCCCATGATAATGCATTTCTAACAAGTTCACAGGTGGTGATATTTTATTTGAATAGCTAGGTTCTAAAACAAGCACAACTTTTCAGATGCATTAATAAATATTAATTCATTCTTTTTTTTTTTTTTAGGTATTTACCTTAGGGTAGAGAGAGAGACAGAGACAGTAAGAGGGAAAGTGAGATAACACTTCCCAGAGAGAATGGCCATGCCACAATCCCCTCTCCTCCATTCTCCTTTAAGGATCTGTGCACACACTCACACCCACCCGGCATGAGTTTCAAGCCACCAGGTCTGGGATTCAAACCATGGTAGCCCATGTGGGAGTCCAGCAACATAACTGCTATGCCATCTGCTGGTCCCCTCATTCATCGTTTTAAAAAATAATAACCAATTTCAATGTTCTTTTTTTGTTTTGAAGAACTTTGGGGGAAAATATTTTAAACATCTTTGCCTCAAGATAGTCTTATTGAGGCCATCTAATATAGTGTATGTCTTAGATCTTGCAGGAGCCCCTTAATGAGAGAGAGAGAGAGAATACTACTTGGAAATAGGTATGGGAGGGCCACCTGAAGAAAGAAGTTAGGTTTTGTATTCAGACACAAGTGAGAGACACTTTTCCTTGTATTCACACCTTCTCAGGCTTCTCCCAATATGCTCCATCTGGCCTAAAAAGAACTAGAAGGATGAAGATGCCCCTCATTTTACAAACTAAATGAATAACTAAAAATATGTAAGTTAAATCTCCAAATAAGTTTCACAGCCACTGGGACTGTCTTCTTATTAGAAGATTCCTGTTACATAAATATTTGTGCTAAGGGACCAGCAGTTGGCTTAATGGCTATGGCGCTGGACTCCCATGTAGTCAACCGTGGTTCAAGTCCCAAACCTGGTGCTTAAACTCACACCATGAGTTTATGGCATATATGTGTGCGTGTGTGCCCAAGATCTTGAGAGGAGAATGGAGAAGGGATTGCAGTGTGGTCACCCCACTCTCCCCCCGGGGATGATTTCTCGCATTCTGTCTCTCTCTGTCTGGTGAGTGCACATGCCCTATAGCAAAAAAAAAAAAAAAGAAAAAAAGAAAAAAGAAAACCTCAAACTCTCCATAAATATTTGTGCTATATAACTATTAGTTCTTTATTTAACATTACAGAAATCTGAATTGTCCAGAGTTGGAAAAAATGGAATGAAAAATCCCCTGTGTTTTTCCCATTAAATATTCAAGTTCCTTTGACTCTCCCAAGGCTAATATTCCACTAAATCCAGACATTACCTTCCCCTACGAATTCAACTGATTTTCAAGAACCCGGAAGCCTTCCATACCTTGGCCCTCTTTCTACCTTCCACTGAGAAATCTAGACACCCTGAAGGCAACCAGTATGAAGCGCATTTCCCTTGGTACCAACAGATGTTCCCAGTGCTCAGGAGGCACAGCCAAATCTGGCTGGGGCTGGGGTAGGAAAAGCCATCCCACACCCACACCTCCTTACATGCCACTGTGCCCCAAGGAACACGGTGGCTCTACACAGAGCCAGCTCCTGTTCTAATGTCATCGTGGGGCTGCACATGTGACCCAAGTCCCGAGCCTGATCTCTGAGTGCTACTCCAATTTCCTGATGCCTCATTTTGCCTAAGGGGGCCCCCGAGGCAGACTGGGGGGTGGGGGGAGCTGAGCACGCAGTGGGGAGACAAACCGCACAGCTAATTAACCCAGGGGCCACATGCCTATTGTCCTCAGTCCTCACAGCAGCAACCTGATCGGCCACACTGCTGGCCCACCAGGCAGAGCACATGCATTCCAGAAATCTGGGCTGCCTGCCAATGCCTCCCTGCCTGAAAGCTCCCACCCCGGCAATCCAAACCTGGGACCATTAGCTCAGGAGTGCTCCTAATCACACGCTGGCACCGCAGCAGAGGAGAGCAGAGGACAGAGGCCTGAGGCAAGAAAAGGCCATGGCATCTTGAATTGTGCCCAAAGTGGCAGGTTCCACTGACCTGTGCCAGGTGGCTATGCTGCCCTCGCCTTTCGGCTTACTTCAGTGCTATCCCCAGTCTGAGCCCTAAAAGGGAAGGAAACATTACTTTTTAATTTTTATTTTATTCATTGTCATTATTTTATTTTATTTTATTTTAAGTTGACCAGAGAGAGAGAGAGAGGAAAGTAAGAAAGCAAGCTGTCAGGTCTGGGACTCGAAGTGCAGTCAGCCACATGGGTGTCCAGCCACCTTAACCACCGTGCCACCTGCCATCCCCCCAAGAAAATACTACTTTGATCAGTAGCTTGATTATGTTGTCAAAGTTGGCCTTTGGGTTTGATGGGTTCAGTCCCATTGAGGACTGTTCCAAGTACCTGACCCTCAACTCCAGGTTAACAGGAATCTCAGCTGTTTTGGAGGAAAGCAAATGTCTCCCGCTTATAAATCTCATCTAACCTAGTATTAGTACAGTCCACAGGAACTTCAAAAGGTCCTGCAAAAGTGAAATTAAAGTACAGTAGGTTAAGTGGTGGTAGACTGGCAAAACACAGCACTCTGTTAGGCTGGCCAACATGGAAGGTTCTGGATTCACATTCAGAGATTTCCCTCAGCACACTCGGCATGTGCCTGTTCACAATCCAGGAGGATTGTGGCACCCACTGGGGGGGGGTGCTATCTGTCTCTGTCTCTTTATCTCTGTCTCTCTCACAGAGAAAATAAGTAAACATTTTTTTGGAAAGGTTTTTGCTATAGGGCTACAGTGTTTGCCGGAACTTGAACTGCGGTTGACTACATGGGAGTCCAATGACATACTGCTGGCCCCAAAATAAGTAAACTTTAAAATAAAGTATAAGTTTATTTTAGTGCAAAAATAGTTTTAAATTTGAGCATTTCTTTTTTCATAATACAGATTTTCCAAAAACTTTCTGAAAGCTCCCAATATACCCAACTAGAGACCTTCATCCTCAGTGGAGATACGAGGAAAGTTCCTGAGCTTGTGTCAGGAAAGAAAAGAAGAAGGAAGATGCTAAGAAAACCATAAAATGAAAATAAGTGCTTCTTCCCCCCACCCCCTCAATAAGGGGCATGCAACGGCCAGAGAGAAAGAGACAAAGACTGAGGGAAAGTGAGAATTCACCGAATTCACCTCACAGGAGGAATGGCCATGCTGCAATCCCCTGTCTTGTATTCTTCTCTCAGGATTTTGGGCACATGTGCACACATGCCCGGCATGATTTTCAAGCCCCTGGGTTCGGTACTTGAATCTAGGTCAGCTATGTGGGAGTCCAGCACCTTATCCACCACACCAAATGCTGACCCCACAAATAAGTGATTTTTATAAAGACTTCTGAAATGTACCTTTTCCTCTTTTTCTCACAACCCTGATTTCCCCTCTCTCTTGGTTCTCCTTGAATCTCAATGAACCAGGTCTTATAGGAGGGGACTCATCTGTGACTCCCAAACGCCCATTAAAGGGTTCTCCTGCATCTCCCCAAAAACTGCCAGGCTTCTATGTTCTTAGATGCAG
This sequence comes from Tupaia belangeri chinensis, assembly GCF_000334495.1. Classification (NCBI taxonomy): domain Eukaryota; kingdom Metazoa; phylum Chordata; class Mammalia; order Scandentia; family Tupaiidae; genus Tupaia; species Tupaia belangeri. The sequence goes on along the minus strand of NW_006160154.1, from coordinate 1,598,468 downwards.
CATTAAACACCATCAAAGACCCCTCGCCTTCTTCCCCAACTTTGCCTTCTCCTTCCAACACCTCTCTCTGCCGATTCTCTTCTGCTCCCAACCTAGATTCTGGCTTCTTTCTGCTTCTTCCTTGTCTGCCCTAATGCTTCCCAGGGCACCAGCATTTCCTTCCTATGGACGACTCCCAAGTCTACTTCAGCCTGCCCATCCTCCCAAAATACATAGGTATAACTTGTGGGCACATCCACCTGGACTTTAAGCCAACACCTCAGACTCATTGTGTCTGAGGCTGAGTTCACACTCACCACAAAACTAGCTCTTTCTCCGACATTCCTTCATTCTCTTAATAGCATCATCCTTTTCCCAGGAATGTGGGCTTGAAATCCAGCAACCTGGTCATCCCTATCTCTCTCAGTTCCCTCGTCCAGCAGTTTCCCGGAAATGCACATTCTCCCTCTCCTGTCCTTCTCTCCTTGCTATGCCCCTTGTGCCATTCCAAACAGACCTTTATATTGCTGGCTTAAACTACTAACCAGACCCTGAATCTATCCGTGTCTTTATGAATCACGAAACACTGGAGTAGAACGAGACCTTAGAAAATATTAAGTCTCTGTATGTTTATAGTTGAGGGAGAGAATTGGAACCTGGGAAGTGGCCTCGTCAAGGCTCCCTGAGTGTTCGAATGTGTAGTTGGGCTTCTCTAATTTGCCCTCGTCATCCCTCCTGATTCTCAAACACATCACAATCAAGACTCCGTGTGCTATCAGTCTATGCTGCACACAGTCAAACTTTCCTGTCTCTGTGCTTTACTTGTTTTACTTCCTTTCCCTGGAATGATTCCTCCCTGACAGGCCTCTCCCCGTTCTCCACCACGGGCCGAGGCTCACCTCAGCTACCATTCCTCCAGGGAGCCTACCGTCACCTTCTCCTTGCCATTCCCTCCTTCTTCTGAACTTCCACAACTCTCCTGCTTCTCTTGGGACACGAGTACAATTTTCTGTTCATTACAGTTGTTCATCCTTCGTGATGCTACAGACTGCCATCCTCATTTTTGACTCTTTACAAAATCTGTCAATAAGTCCTGCACAAGAAATAGTTCAACAAAATTGCATGGTATGGTCCTACTACTTATTTAGTAACACAAAAACTGGTGATGAAGTCCCCAATGATATTTTGGTTTCCCTTGCCAGCCCAGGAATGACTCCTGGAATTGGAAGGAGAAAAGAGGCTAGGACAGCTATCACAATGATACAAGTAACTCTCCTGATGACAGGAATGATGGTTAAGCTATTCATTCCAAGACAGCATAAACTGAGCAAACCCCTGAGGGATTATTCTGAAAGACAATAGGGTCTTTTTTTTAAGAATTATTTTTTATTTAATTTTATTCATTGTCATTATTATTATTATTTATTTATTTATTTTTGAAGTTGACCAAAGAAGACAAAGAGAGAGAGAAGGAAAGTGAGAAAGCAAACTGCCAGGTCAGGGACTCAAACCATGGTCAGTCGTGTGGGAGTCCAGCCACCTTAACAACCACACCACCTTTTTTTATGGTATTTTCCATTTAGGAGGTGAGGAGGTATTGAGAAAATATGGAAGGAGTAGAAATCAGTCTTCCCTTGGAAACAACCTCATAGGCAGATGTTATAGGAAAATTCTCAGACAAATTTATAAAAATCATCTAACCCTAATGTGCATGGCAGTTAAACTCTTAAATAGAATTGAAGGGAAAAAAAATTTGAAACAGCATTTTAGTATTTTTATTTGTTTGTTTTTTCTATAGAGCATGTATGATTTCTGGAGAGAGAGAGAAGAATCACCCTCCAGGGGGATGGCCACAGCACAATCCCTTCTCCTCCATTCTCTTTTTAGGATTTGGGGCATGCACACATACATGCCTGGTGTGATTTTCAAGTCACCAGGCCTGGGACTTGAACCACGCAGTCAGCCACATGAGACCCAGTAAGTTTATTTTAGTGCAAAAATAGTTTTAAATTTGAGCATTTCTTTTTTCATAATACAGATTTTCCAAAAACTTTCTGAAAGCTCCCAATATACCCAACTAGAGACCTTCATCCTCAGTGGAGATACGAGGAAAGTTCCTGAGCTTGTGTCAGGAAAGAAAAGAAGAAGGAAGATGCTAAGAAAACCATAAAATGAAAATAAGTGCTTCTTCCCCCCACCCCCTCAATAAGGGGCATGCAACGGCCAGAGAGAAAGAGACAAAGACTGAGGGAAAGTGAGAATTCACCGAATTCACCTCACAGGAGGAATGGCCATGCTGCAATCCCCTGTCTTGTATTCTTCTCTCAGGATTTTGGGCACATGTGCACACATGCCCGGCATGATTTTCAAGCCCCTGGGTTCGGTACTTGAATCTAGGTCAGCTATGTGGGAGTCCAGCACCTTATCCACCACACCAAATGCTGACCCCACAAATAAGTGATTTTTATAAAGACTTCTGAAATGTACCTTTTCCTCTTTTTCTCACAACCCTGATTTCCCCTCTCTCTTGGTTCTCCTTGAATCTCAATGAACCAGGTCTTATAGGAGGGGACTCATCTGTGACTCCCAAACGCCCATTAAAGGGTTCTCCTGCATCTCCCCAAAAACTGCCAGGCTTCTATGTTCTTAGATGCAGCATTAAACACCATCAAAGACCCCTCGCCTTCTTCCCCAACTTTGCCTTCTCCTTCCAACACCTCTCTCTGCCGATTCTCTTCTGCTCCCAACCTAGATTCTGGCTTCTTTCTGCTTCTTCCTTGTCTGCCCTAATGCTTCCCAGGGCACCAGCATTTCCTTCCTATGGACGACTCCCAAGTCTACTTCAGCCTGCCCATCCTCCCAAAATACATAGGTATAACTTGTGGGCACATCCACCTGGACTTTAAGCCAACACCTCAGACTCATTGTGTCTGAGGCTGAGTTCACACTCACCACAAAACTAGCTCTTTCTCCGACATTCCTTCATTCTCTTAATAGCATCATCCTTTTCCCAGGAATGTGGGCTTGAAATCCAGCAACCTGGTCATCCCTATCTCTCTCAGTTCCCTCGTCCAGCAGTTTCCCGGAAATGCACATTCTCCCTCTCCTGTCCTTCTCTCCTTGCTATGCCCCTTGTGCCATTCCAAACAGACCTTTATATTGCTGGCTTAAACTACTAACCAGACCCTGAATCTATCCGTGTCTTTATGAATCACGAAACACTGGAGTAGAACGAGACCTTAGAAAATATTAAGTCTCTGTATGTTTATAGTTGAGGGAGAGAATTGGAACCTGGGAAGTGGCCTCGTCAAGGCTCCCTGAGTGTTCGAATGTGTAGTTGGGCTTCTCTAATTTGCCCTCGTCATCCCTCCTGATTCTCAAACACATCACAATCAAGACTCCGTGTGCTATCAGTCTATGCTGCACACAGTCAAACTTTCCTGTCTCTGTGCTTTACTTGTTTTACTTCCTTTCCCTGGAATGATTCCTCCCTGACAGGCCTCTCCCCGTTCTCCACCACGGGCCGAGGCTCACCTCAGCTACCATTCCTCCAGGGAGCCTACCGTCACCTTCTCCTTGCCATTCCCTCCTTCTTCTGAACTTCCACAACTCTCCTGCTTCTCTTGGGACACGAGTACAATTTTCTGTTCATTACAGTTGTTCATCCTTCGTGATGCTACAGACTGCCATCCTCATTTTTGACTCTTTACAAAATCTGTCAATAAGTCCTGCACAAGAAATAGTTCAACAAAATTGCATGGTATGGTCCTACTACTTATTTAGTAACACAAAAACTGGTGATGAAGTCCCCAATGATATTTTGGTTTCCCTTGCCAGCCCAGGAATGACTCCTGGAATTGGAAGGAGAAAAGTTTCTTTTTTAGAAGAAAAACAAAGTCAGGCTTTTTTTTTTTTTTTAAAAGAGACTTTTACTATAGTGCATGTGTGCTTGCTAGAGAGACAGAGGCATAGAGACAGAAAGTGAGAAATCATCCCCAAGGGGGTATGGCCACATCGCAACCCCTTCTCCTCCATTCTCCTTTCAGGAACTTGGGCACGCACACACATGCACCCAGCATGAGTTTTAAGCCATCAGGTTTAGGACTTGAACATGGTCAACTATGTGGGAGTCCAGCGACATCACTATTACAACATCTGCTGAACAATTGGTATTTTCCATTTAGGAGGTGAGGAGGTATTGAGAAAATATGGAAGGAGTAGAAATCAGTCTTCCCTTGGAAACAACCTCATAGGCAGATGTTATAGGAAAATTCTCAGACAAATTTATAAAAATCATCTAACCCTAATGTGCATGGCAGTTAAACTCTTAAATAGAATTGAAGGGAAAAAAAATTTGAAACAGCATTTTAGTATTTTTATTTGTTTGTTTTTTCTATAGAGCATGTATGATTTCTGGAGAGAGAGAGAAGAATCACCCTCCAGGGGGATGGCCACAGCACAATCCCTTCTCCTCCATTCTCTTTTTAGGATTTGGGGCATGCACACATACATGCCTGGTGTGATTTTCAAGTCACCAGGCCTGGGACTTGAACCACGCAGTCAGCCACATGAGACCCAGCTGCCTTAACCTCCACTGCCTTAACCTCCAACTGCTGGCCCATGAATTTTAGTATTTATTTAAAAGTCTAAAAAGTATTTTTTTAATATTTTAAAATAATATTTACAAATATTTTGATTAGAAAAAAGGAATTCAATGTGCAAAACATATCTTTTTGTTTTTAAATAAATATTACTGAGGAACCAGCAGATGGCATAATGGTTTTGTCTCTGGACTCCTGTGTAGTCAATTGTGGTTCAAATCCTGGACCTGGCAGCATCAAACTCACTTTGGGTACATGTGCGTGCATGCCCAAAATGCCAAGAGAATAATGGAAGAGAAGAGACTGTGGTGTGGCCATCCTCCCTTGGAGGTGATTTCTTGTTTTCTGTCTAGCTCTCTCTGTCTCTCCATTGAGCTCATATGCCCTGTAGCAAAAATCTCTCTTAAAAAAAAAAGTTTTATTGAAATATATTAATACTTGAGGGACCAACAAATGCTATAATGGTTACAGTTACTGAACTACCACATAGTCTACTGTGGTTCAAGTCCCAGACCCAGCAGCTTCAAAATCATGCTGAGAGTATGTGCATGTGTGCCTAAAACCCCAATAGAAGAACAGAGGAGAAGGGATTGTAGGGGGCCTTCCCCACTGGGGGGAGGGGTGATTTCTTGCTTTCTGTCTCTCTGTCTCTGTCTTTTTGGAGAGCACACATGCCCTATAATAAATATTTCTCCAATAAAAATAATAATAATAATAATAATTGAAGGTTTTATGTACATACACATTGTGATCACTACAGTCAAGGTAATTTAAATATCCGTCACCTCACATCATTACATTTGTGTGTGTGGGGGGGTGGTTTAACAACATTTAAGATTTACTCAGTAAATTTAAGAACAAAATACATTATTATTAACTATAGTCATAATTATTCACAAATTAAACATTAAATCCCTAGGATCTATTCATCTTATGTAACTAAAGCTTGGTATCTCCCCACTTTCTATACTCTCAACCCCAACTCCACCCTCAGTCCTGGTAACCACCATTCTATTCTCTGCTTCTGAGAATTGTACTTTCTTAAATGCTACATGTAAGTGAGGGACACGATATTTTTCTTTTTGTTTCTGGCTTTTTCTTTCTTTTTTTATTTTTTCCCATAAGTAAGAAAGACAGAAAGCATCTACAACAGGGTCCTCACACCAAGATCCACCGCAGCTTCAGTACCATAGCCAGCATGTTCAGGGAAGCCTCTAGACGTGAACCCAGAATGCTACCATGTGTGTCAGCCTCACAGAGCATTACATTTCTACTGTGCCACCATCAGGCTCCCAAGTGTCTGACATATTTAACTTAATATAATGTCCTCCAGGATTATCCATGCTGTCACAAATGACAGGATTTCTTTTTTTTTTTTTAAGATTTAATCATACTCATTATTATATATTTTCTTTATCGATTCACCTGTTGATAGACACTTAGGTTGATTCCATATGTCTGCTATTATAAATAATTCTGCAGGTCATAGAAGTACCATTATCTCACCAAGATATTTATTTCAATTCTTTTGGATATATACTCAGAATTGAAACTGCTTGATCATAGCTAGTCCTATTATAGCTTTTTGAGAAATTATCATACTATTTTCTATACTGGTCGTATCAATTTATATTCCCACCAACAGTGTACAAGTGTTCCCTTTTCTCTACATCCTTCCCAACATTCATTCCATTTTAAGTTGTTGTCGTTTTAATAATAGATGTAAGGTTATTTGCATTTCTCTGATGATTAGTAATATTGAGTGCAGATTGTCATACTTATTTTTGACCCTTTACAGAATCTATTGATATGTCCTGCACAAGAAATGGTTAAACAAAATTATATTGTATTGTCCTACTAATTATTTAATAACACAAAAACTGATGATGAGGTCTCCAATGATATTTTGGTTCCCAACCCCATCCCAGGAATGGTCCAGGAAGCTGGAAGGAGGAAAAAGCTAGGACAACTGTCAAAATGAACACAAGTAACTCTCTTGTCAACGGAAATGACGGCAAAGCTATACAGTGCAAGAGAGAATAAATTGAGTCAGCGTCTAATAGATTATCCTGAAAGACAATTGGCTCTTTGCCTACTGAATAATTCTATCCTGGAGGGGAGGAGGTAACTAAGAAAATATGGAAAGAGTAGAAAACAGCCTCCCCTTGGAAATGACCTCATAGGCGGGAACTTTCATACTATACTTTTTTATATACCATTTATATGCCATTTGTATGTCTTCTTAAGAGAAATCTCTATTCAGGTTCTTTGTCCAGTTTTTAATCAAGTTTTTGTTTGTCTGTTTGTTTATTTTGCCATTGAGTTGTATGAGTTCCTTATATATTTTGGATGGTAGCACCTATCAGACATATGGTTTGCAAATATTTTCTCTCAATCTGTAAGTTGCCTGTTCGTTTTGTTGATTGTTCTGCTGTGCTTTTTAGTTATACATAGTTCCACTTGTTTATTTTAGCTTTCAATGTCATATCCAAAAGGTAATTTCCAAGACTAATATCAAGGAGCTTTTTCCCTGTTTTTTTTTATTTGTGGTTTTACAGTTTCAGGTCTTATATTCAAGTCTAATTCCTTTTGAGTTGACTTTTGTGTACTGTGTAAAATAAAGGCTCAACTTTACTATTTTTAAAAAAGAATTATTTTATTTTAACTTTATTTGTTTATTTATTTATTTTTTAATATGACCAGAGTGAGAAAGGGAAAGTGAGAAAGCAAGCTGCCAGGTCTGGAACTCAAACCATGGCCAGACATGTGAGAATCAGCACCCTTAACCACAACTCCACCTGCTGGCCCTTCGAATTCGTTATCTTGCATGGGGATATCCAGTTTTCCTAGACCACTTATTGAAAAGTATATTCTTTTCCCCTTGCATATGTCAAGAACACCTTTGTCAAACATTAGTTGACTGTACATGCTTTAGCTTATTTCTGGGATCTTTATTCTGTTCCTCTGGTCTTCATGTCTGTTTTTATGCCAGTACTACACTGTTTTAATTTCTATCATTTTGGACTACAAATTGAAAACAAAAGGTATGATGCCCCCCCAACTTTGTTGGGTTTATTATTATTATTATTATATTATTAAGATTGCTTTAGTTATCTGGTTCCATACAAATTTTAGAATTTTCTTTTTTATTTCTATTAAAAATGCCACCAGAATTTTTATAGAGATTATGTTGATTCTATAGATTGTCTTGGGTACTATGAAAGTAAAAATATTAATTTCTTCAATCCATGAATAGGGGTTTTGTTTGTGTCTTCTTCAGTTTCTCACATCACCGCCTTCAGTGTACAGATTTTCTTGTTTATCTTGTTTAAATTTATTCTTAAGTGGGACCAGCAGTTAGCGTAATGGCTATGTCGCTGGACTCCCATGTAGTCGACCGCTGTTCGACTCCTGGACCCGGTGACTTAAACTCACGCCAAGCGTAAGTGTGTGCATGCCCAAGATCCAAAGAGGAGAAGGGATTGTGGCGTGGCCATCCACCTTGGGGGGTGATTTCTCGCTTTCTGTCTCTCTGTCTCTCTCTGTCTGTCTGGCGAGCGCACACAACCTATAGCAAAAACCTCTCCAAAAAAATAAAAAAATATATTTATTTCTAAGTATGTTGGCACTACTGTAATAATGATTTTTTTTAATTTTCCTTTTAGATAGTTCGTTGTAAGTATAAATAAATGTTACCATGGGACCAGCAGATGGCATATTGGTTATGTCACTGGACTCCCACATGGCCAACCATAGTTCAAGTTCTAGACCCAGAGGCTTGAAACTCATGATGGGCACATGTGCATGTGTGCCCAAGATCCCAAGAGAAGAATAGAGGAAAAGGAATTTCACCATGGCCATTCCCCCTGTGTGGTCATTTCTCACTTTCTGTTTCTTTGTTTCTGGTGAGCGCACGCACTCTATAGCAAAAATCTCTCAAAAAAAAAAAAAAGAAGAAGAAGAAGAAGAAAAGCAGAAAGAAATGTCACATACATTTTGTATGTCAATTTTATATCCTCCAACTCTACTGAATTAATTTATTAGTTTTATCTACTTGAGTTTTTAGGGTGCTTTACATATAGAATGATGTCATCTGCAAACAAAAATAATTTTACTTCTTTTTTTCAATTTGGATGTCTTCTATTTCTTTTTCTTGTCTAATTTCTCTGGCTAGGACTTTCAGTACTATGTTGAGTAGAAGCAATGAAAGTGGGACTTCTTGACTTGCTCCAGATCTTAGAGGAGAAGCTTTCAGTTGTTCCCCATTGATTATGATGTTAACTATGGGTTTTTCATAAATGGCTCTTACTATGTTGAGGTAAGTCCCTTCTATACTTACCTTGTTGAGAATTTCTTATCACAAATAAATTTCTAGAAACATTCAGTCTGCTAAGACTGAATCAAGAAGACTTAGAAATCTAAACAGATCAACAACAAATAAGAAGATTGTATTATTAATCAGAACTTCCTTACAAATAAAAGTTCAGGACCAACTTTATGGATGAGTTCTACCAAAGAAGAATTAAAGAAGAATTAAAAATTCAAAGAAGAATTAAAAATCTTATAAACCCTTCAAAAAACTAGAAGAGTGAACACATTCATCCTTTTATTTATGAGGCCAAAATTACCCTGATACCAAAGTCAAAGAAAGATACTACAGAAAAGAAAACTACAGGCTCATGTCATTGCTGGACATAGATGCAAAGATCCTCAATAGAATACTGACAAACTAAATTCAATAGTTCATCAAAAACATTACATACCATGACCAAGTGACATAAATCCCTAGGATGCAATGTTGATTCAAATACACAGATCAATCAGTGTGATACACCATACTAATAGAATGAAAGATAAAAACTACATGACTACAAGATTATCCAGTATAGATAGACCAAGCATTTGACAAAAATATATTCAAAACAAATTGTAAAATGTGACTAGTTAAAAATATAAAATACTCTTTGTTCAAACATTAGGCATGCTTTCCTTTAGTAGTGTGCTAGGATAGAGAACAATGAAGAGATGAATAAAAGGAAGATAGTGAAAAGAAAGCATCAAATGGTCCTTTTAGTCTCCCTTTGAAAATGTTTTCCAGTGGATAAATGCAGTGTTTATTCCAAATCCACTTCAAGTACAAGCAGACTTTTCAGCCTCTTTTCTGCCAACTCTCTGGCTTTTTTAAGCCACTATTGAGAACACTTGACATCTGCAAGTAAAGGACAGCACGACATTCGTTTACTTCAAGGCCAAAGGTGAAATGTATTTGTCATTGAAGTCCTCAGCAAATCCATAGAAGAGACCTTTTTCTTTAAAGGAATATCAAATATTTTAATGTGGTCAGACGCACAAACAAGAGAACAGATGTTAATGTCTGGTGATGTCAGGACCGTAATACATTTTTTTCCTAAACCTTGTTCTTTTTTGCATAATCTGTTTCTAAACATATTCAAAAGATATTTGGAATAATCTAGACACTGCTAATTCATCTTAAGTCTATATCAAAAAACAAATCCAAAAGAAAGGCACAAAATAAATTTTAAATAATTTTCTCTTCCTCTCTCTCTACTTTTTTTTTTTTTGAAGGGTTTTTTTTTTCACTATAGGGCGCGTGTGCTTGCCAGACAGACAGAGAGAGACATAGAGACAGAAAGCGAGAAATCACCCCCCAGGGGGGATGGTCACGCCGCAATCCCTTCTCATCCATTCTCCTCCCAGGATCTTGGGCACACACGCACACGCGCCCAGCATGAGTTTTAAGCCACCGGGTCCGGGACACGCACCGCGGTCGACTACGTGGGAGTCCCGCGACATAGCCATTACGCTAACTGCTGGTTCCCTCTCTCTCTTTACTTTGAGGCTCATTTCAATTAAACAAAAATGGTCCCCAATATTACCTGTATTCTTTTTTAGAAAATAGTACTATCTTTCCTTTAAAAGAGGGGGGGGAACTAAATGGCATAATGGTTACATTGCTGGACTCCCACACAGTTGACCATGGTTCAAGTCCCAGGCCTAGTGGCTAAAAATCATACCTGAACCATATGCATGTGTGCCCAAGATCCCAAGAGAAGAATAGAGGCGAAGGAATTTAGGTATGGCCATCCCTTCTGGGCAGTGATTTCTCACATTCTGTCTCTGTCACTTTCTATCTTTCTGGTGAGTGCATGCACCCCGTAGTGAAAATCTATTGAAAAAAAAGAAAAAATAAACACTGTTGGATTAATAACTGTTTCCTTTATTCCTACAACAGGCCACTATAACTCTGATAGCTTCCCCCCGCAAACAGATTGAAGAAAGTCAACAGTCTGGTCTAGACAGCTCTTCAGGTTTCATGTGCTTTGTGAAAATGCTTAATCCACCAGTAAGTCTACACATGTACTTTGCAAGTTCTGAGTTGTACACAGTGCATGGGAAATAGAAGCATCGTTTACTCTAATGGACCACCATGGCTTCAATCATTTAAAAAATAGGTCAAATCAACTTGTCAAAGCTCTATTTTTATTTAAAAACCTGCCAATGAGTGTTTTTTTTTGTTTGTTTGTTTTTTTGTTTTGTTTTGTTTTTTTTAACATAATGTTCTAATATCATTTTGGGCTGCAAGTACACATTTAAAAAAAAAACACAAATCAGATGCTATAAAACACAAACTGACACTTCCTGTTTACAAGCTGCTGGTAGGTCCTCGGAATCATCTCATGATGCATTTTGCGGCAACCTTTTATTATTGTTTAAATTGCCAAAGCTTGCATGCACTCACAAGAGAGATCTAGAGAAAGCATCCTGTAATGGAGTGTGTCATATCGCAGTTCCTTCTCCGTTTCTCCATCCCATTGGGATTCTGGGCACACACCACACATGCACCCAGCATGTCAAGCTACTGGGGCCAGGACTTGAACTACAGTCAGTCATATGGTATCCAGCTCCCGTAATCACTAAGCTAAGGGGCCAGCCCTAGCTGCAACTTTTCATATGAAGATTATCAGACAATATGAGTAATCTGAAAAATAGAAATATTTATTAGAGCTCTTTTCCTTTATTAGTAGACACTGTTTGATTGAGATATAAGTCACATATCATAAAATTATTATTCTCTTTTTTGGATATACTACTGTTTGCTTACCTATGTTGATGAACATTTGGGTTGTTTCCCCATTGGGATTGTTAAGAATAAAATTATTGCTATGAACATTTATAGAAAGTTTTTGTGTAAATATGTTTTCAGTTCTCTTGGGAATAGGTTCTTTTTCTACCCAGTTGATTTTCCTGTTTGCTAAGTTTGTACTAACAAGCAAGTAATAGAGAGTGAACTTCACTACAACCCAAAAACTTCACATGAACTATTGGGCCCTGCTTCTACCTCTGATCACACCTTTCACTATTATTCCATTCTTACTATTAGGTTGCTGGGAAAGTCATGACATATGTCTCTATTTTTTTAATACAAAAATCCGTCATGACTTTTCAGACAACCCAATACATTGCAGACTCTCCGAAATTCAGTATTGATCTCCTCTTTTTCTGTACCTAGCCACCACCACATTGTTCTCCTCCTTACCACTCCAAAATTTTAAATGAATAATGGAAGAGGCCTTTCTTTTTATTTATTTAATTTAATGCTTTTTTTAAAAAAACAACTGTCAAGACTCAAACTGCATAGTCAGCCATGTGGGATGCAGACACCTTAACCTTCATGCCACCTATTGGCACTAATTTAATCTTTTTTTTTTTTTTTTTTTAATTTGACCACAGAAAAACAGAGAAAAATGAGAAAGCACGCTGGGTCTGGAATTCAGACTGCTGTTGTCTGTGTGGGAGTCCAACACCTTAACCACCCCACCACCTGCCGGCCCCCAGAAAAGGCCTTTCTTAATGCAACAAACACCAAAGCTGTAATGACAACCCTACTTGAATGCTTGTTCTTAGTGAACTGGGTTGTATCCACTGTAATGTAAGCCAGGGAAGTTTGCCTTGTCTTGGTCACTACTGTGTGTCCAGGCCTTAGAACAATGTGTGACCCAGTAGTCTCTCAGGAAGTGTTTGCTGAATAATTTAATGAATGCAAATGGGGAAGAAAAGGCCTTCTCTTCCAGAGGCATAGATTTACTTCATTTCTGTTTATTTCTGTGCAACATGTCACTCTCCATGCTAACCACATTATTAATTTTGGATCCATAAGTCCTTAAACAATGGAGTACATCTCTCTTTTCTTTTTTCTTTTTTTCTTTCTTTTTTTTTTTTTTTTTTTTTGCAATATCACATCCCTTACGATACTGACAGATAGGAGAGCGATTAAAACCAAGTCCTAGCTCAGGGTGCAAAATTGCAAGCCTACTCTGTGTTCCACTGAAAACAGTGATTCAATGCTCAAAATACCTTGTTCTGTCTTTAATTCACTCTAGACCCTGAGACCAAAAAGCCAGTGTTTTGCTCTTCATTAGTGTTCCCAAACCCCACAGATTAGTCTCCCATTACAGGATGAAATTGCAGCCTTTGGCAGTATTGTCAGTCAGACTTAGAGCGTTTGCCCATTTTCTTGCCATGGGCATAAGCCCTCATAGCCAATCTTCATCATACATTACTCTCCTGTTTCAGCAGAACTTGGTTTCATCTCCTTCAAAGATAAACTCTATAACTCTATAATGATTTATTTTTACATCTCTGGCCTGCAATTCCTCTTGTGTAAGAACAAGGCTTTAGCCTAGATCGGGGGTCTAAAAAGTACAACCCCTGGGCCAAATCTGGCCCATTTCCTAATTTTATAAGTAAAGTGTTGAAGGAAAAAATTTTAGACAAATTAAGTTTAGCAGAGTTTATTTGACCAAAGGATGATTCATGAGTCAGGCAGCACCTTAATCCAGTGGCCATTCAGAGAGCTCCACCCAGCAGAGTGAGCCGTGAGCTAACATAGGCCAGCTAACGTAACATAACACAGGAGCAAATAGAGAAATCACCTGATTGGCTATAGCTAAGTATCTGCCCTAGGTGGGCTTGGTGTGATCAGTTGGCTGCCTGTGACTGGGGGAAGTCCAGCATTCTATGACTGCCTGAACTTTAGCTGTTGTAATCCTAAATCAGATTAACATACCAAGTTAAGTAGCAGTTTCCTTTGTAGGAACTAAGAGCACAAAGGCAGCCTTAGACAAAATTTAAGTTAATTTAACAAACGTTTTATTAGAATAGAGCTGTGCCCATTTGTTTACATGTTATCTATGGCTGCTTTCACACAACGATAGTAGAGTTGAGGAACTGCAAAGCCCAATATATTCGCTATCTGGTCTTTTTACAGAAAACGTTTGCTAACGTCCAGATCATCTCTCTTGGCATTTTTCCAGCCTGACATGGTATCATCTGAGCCCTTGGACAGATAATTTTCTATTTCCCAGTGAATGACCAGTTACCCTATGGGATCCCAATGAAGTGAATGGTAAACACTCCAGTCACCAAATCATTGTACTGTAGTTTGACTATGTCCCCCAAAGTTTATCTGTTGGGAACTTAATTGCTAATGTAACAGCATTTACATATGAAACTTTTAACAGATAATGAATGGATTAATACTGTTATTGCATCAGTGGGTTAGTTATCTCAGGAGTGAACTCCTGCAAAAAAGAACAAGTCAGCCCCCATTTTCTCTGTCTTGGCAGCTTACCCAGTTTTCCACCTTCCACCATGAAATGACCTTCACCGAATGCCAGCACCATGCTCATGAACTTCTCAGCCTCCAAATAAACTTCTATTATTTATTCATTTCCCAATGGGTGATATTCTGTTATAGCAGCAAAACAGACTAAGACACGTTGTATTGTTTTTGTTATTTAGACCAAGTCCTTGTTAACCTTTTCACCAGTGAGTAAATTTTAATAATTCATAAAAGACTAATCAATATTTTGAAGTATTGCTTATGAAAAATAAGGCAGTAATGAAGATAATAGGAAGTCCTGCTGCACAAGGTTGCAAAGCAGGCAGAAAATGCAGAACTCCCAAAAATAAATCAAATCAAAGCTAGAAGATAACAAGTTAGCTCCTGGGGAGGTTAGGAACTTCATAGGTACTGTATGCACCATGAGATTAAAGGGAAAGCTGAATGAAAGAGAGAGGAGTGGGGGCATACCGGAGGTAAACTTCACCTTCCAGGACTTGAAGAGAACAGAGAAAAGAGGCCTTCCTCACTGACAAGGGAGAAACCAAGAATAAGGTTAGCAGCATCCAGCATACTGGGTAGGCCAGCATTGTTTGATGAACTCTTAAACCAAAGTCAGCAGCTGGCATGTTGGAGGAATTGGCAGCACGCTCTTTAAACAAAGTATTGAAAGGAGCCTGGTCACTTAAAAATCTGAACCTGAGATACTGAGTGGGACCATTGGTTTTCTTCCATACGAGTTGTCTTTCACTGTACTCCTCCCAAATGTAGGGGTGTGGGAGAGCTCAGGCAGGCTGCTGCTGGCCCTTCCAGCACCTCTTAGAGAAATGGGAAGGGCAGCATCTCCCTTAGGTGGGGCTCAGCCGTGGGGTCTTCAAGATGGCCCTGGGCTCAGAAATTCACCAACACCTATTCAGGAGCTTCCTGAATAGGGGAAGAGTTAGAGGGTGGGACAAAACAGAAACAGCAAAATAAAGGGCAGGCATGTAGATATGAGATCTTTTTTCTTTTCTTTTTTTTTTTTTTTTGGTGAGATTTTTCACTATAAGGCACGTGCGCTTGCCAGACAGACAGAGAGAGACATAGAGACAGAAAGTGAGGAATCACCCCCCAGGGGGGATGGTCACGTTGCAATCCCCTCTCCTCCATTCTCCTCCCAGAATCTTGGGCACGCACGCACACGCACCCAGCGTGAGTTTAAGCCACCGGGTCCAGGATGCAAACCGCGGTCGACTACATGGGAGTCCAGCGCCATAGCCATTACGCTAACTGCTGGTTCCCTAGATATGAGATCTTGACCTTGACCTCTGAAGGAGACAACAACCCTCTTTTGGTTGGATAGTAAGGGAACAACTTAGCAAGCAGGAGATGTTACAAAGAGAGGACACTCCATCCCCTCAGTCTCACCTCAACTACCACTTTATGTTATAGATAGCAGGACAAGGCAATAAAATAAGTGCTTCGAGCAATTCCCTACAGGAAGGTGAATTTTTTTTTTTAGTTTCTTTTTTATTATTATTTTTTACAGTTAATCACTATACATCATTACAGTGTACAACATAGCTTTTCCCAGCACAAATACTGTACATATCAATCAAGACAAAGACATTACCATACACATTATCATCAGCAAATCACTTTTCATTTTCTTGTTAATTAAACACACTGATTTGTTTTCGTTTTGTTTTGTTTTGTTTTGCCCTGTTCTGTTTCCTCCCTCACCCTATTACTGACACCCATATTACCCCTATCCTTACTATCTCTAGTACCTATAGTCTCCCTCCCTACCACTATACGTTCCGATCTTTCAGTTTCTGCTGTAGAGGGCAGACATTCAGTATATATTGAGTGGGGGCATACAAAATTGTCTTTCATAGTCTGGCTTGCTTCACTTACCACTGAATTAATTTTAACAATGATTAAACCTAATGTCTTAAGAGTGGGCGAAAAAGGAAATGTCTACTACATATGTTCAAGTTTCCTGTTGTTTTTATATAGTAAGTATCAGTAAATGTACTGCTTTGCCTGAATATTTTTATGAGTTTAAAAAAACAGAATTGATATGATAGAGCCAGCAGGTGGCACAGTGGTTAAGGTGCCTAGATCCCACATGGCCAACCATAATTTAAGTTCCAGACCCGGCAGTTTGAAAAGCACCCTGAATGCATGTGCATATGTGTCCCAAATTCGAAGAGGAGAGTGGAGGAGAAAGGATTGTGGCATGGTCATCCTCCTAGGGGATGCTTTCTCATCTTCCCTCTCCCTTCCTCTCATTCTCCCTCTCTCCAGCGAGTACATAGAGAAATTAACAAAAAATTTAACAAAATTTAAAAGAAGAAGAATGTGTGTAAACATCTTGAATAAGAATTGCAAACTTTTTTTTTTTTTGAAAAAAAGAGAGAGTCGGGAAAGAGAAATAGGATATTTTTAACAAGGTCTTGCCATGTTGCAATCCTTGCTTTCCCAGCCTCTCAGTTAGGTAGGACCACAGATGCATACCACCGCAGCTAGTCCATTTAGGCAATGCTGAGAACCAAGCCCAAGCCTCCTATGGTGCCTCAGCCTTCACCCAGTGTTGTCCTTCTGCTTGTGCCACCACAGCTGGACCACAAAATCATAGATAATATTCCATCTTCTTTAAAGCATGTATGTTTCTTGGCTTAACTGGAACAATTATCTTTCAATCAACTATAGTATGCATTGAAAATAAAGAATAATCCTACTTATAAAAGTGTGAGTAAAGTCTGATAAATTGGCAGAAAATTGGTAATTAAAGTATATTAAAGAAGGTAAATGAAGGCATTAAAAAATCCCTAGAACTTACATGCTTTTGTCAAACTTTGATACACGCTAAAACACTTATTGTAACCCCTCTATACTTTAGGAGAAATCCACAAAACAACCATCTGTGCCAGAGATGAATTTACATGGAAGCAGAAGGAGAAGCATAGGCCTTGGGGTCCTTTGAGTTTGGGTTCAAATCTAGTTTTCTAATTTATGAGTTTTGTGCCTTTGATCAAGTTGTTTGCCATACTGAGCCTCAGTTTCTTCAACTGCAGAATGGCATCATGCTATTATGTTCACCTCTTGTGGTTATTTCAAACATCGAATGAGATTATCCAAAGTACTAACTCCACATTGTCTTGGTGCACTGTTGTGTTGCCAAGCAAAAATACTTGAGACTGGATGACATAAAAAGAATAGAGGTTTATATGGCTCACAATTCTAGAGGCTGAAAAGTCCAAAGGCATCAGACTAGCCTCTCACACTATATCACGTAGCTACTATAAGCCAAAAAGAGGTGGACATGTGCAAAGAGAATGGAAACAGAATTGCTACATTCTCTGTTTGTTCCTCCCATTCCTCCAATTAATTGAAGGGTGCCCTTCCATAAGCTTCCACCACTTTAAAGTCTCATCATCTCCTAAAGCCATTACCTTGGGGACAAAGATTCTAAAACATAAAGGTTTGGAGAACAAACCATTAGGAAAACCATCATGAATGATAGTATATTCATCTCTTGTAGTTCTTTCAAACTTCAGGTGAGATCACCCTAAATACTCTGCCAATTCATTCTATATTGGCTTTTCTACCTATCTCAGGAGGGAATCAAATGGCAAGTGTCATAAACTAGCACGTGGTAGACACTGAATAAATAGAAGCTTTTATAAGGAAGAGGTGGTTATAAGTATAAAGGCATGTAATGAGGAAGGATCTTAAGATCCTAAGATCTTAAGATCTCCAGTCCCTTGCAGGACAATACCTCACAGTCCACAAAGGGAAATATTTGGAATGAAAGTCCCAGGATGGTAGCTCTAACAACCAAACAACTATAAGGATGAGTCAAGAGGCACTGCACCTGACCATCCCAGTTTCTCCTGCTTTGGTTTACTATAGAGAAAAGCCCTGTGACCTAGCTGCCTCATGTTCTCTACATGTGCTCCAAAGAGTATACAGCTCCATGGATGGTTCCAGGTGGTGGCACAGTTGTAATGCAACTGGACCCATATAGGAAAGGTCCTGAGCTCATGTGGCTGTGATCCAAGTCAGCTGAGACTGGGGTGGATTGCAGTGCAAAGAAACTGGTAAGGATTCTCTCCCTCTCTCTCTCTCAAGAAATAAGTAGATTAACTTAAAAAAAAAAAAAAGTACACAGCTCCATGGAAACTCGCAAGGACCCAGAACATTAATTGCCCACAGGAGGAGTGGCCACGTGGAGTTTCTGTCTGCACAGCTTGCATTTTATGACTCCCTCAAAGTGAGGTCCAAACAACAACAGATGGTCTTGTATCCCTGATTCCCCTCCTCCATCCAGCATAAACTCTCTCTGCCATTTCAATTAGAAATGTGTTTATTCAATATGGTGAGTTGATATTTTATATGTTGTTGTCCCAAAGCATGATCATTGAATAAACATGGAGGGGAAAAAAAAAACTTTTTTCCTGGGAAAGCAGAGTGATGATCTTTTAAATCCTTGTCAAGCTCAATGGCCAACGGTTGGTGGTGCTGAAAGAGGGGGAAGGCACCCCCATTTGTCAAGGCAGACTCAAACTGTTCAGGGTTAGAGAGAAAATGTCATTCATCAAAGCCACATGAACAAATATGCATGCATCTTCACTTGCTGGCTTTCTGGGCTATCCAGGCAAATTATCTGTCAAAAGCCTAAGCCTTGAGAGGAAGAGAAGCCAGGTCAGCAGAATCTGTGTCTGGAATTTTATGTCAGGGCCCAGCACCTGCTCCTGAAGGATGCACTTTGAGTGTGCACGTCCCTTCTTACACACTCAGTGAGCTGACGTTGGAATGTGCAGAACGACAGTCAATAACCACAGAAAAGAGTTGGATTTCCATGAAAACGGGCTCTTCCAGCTTCCTGAGCTGCTATTTCTATAGAAACATACTGTTCCACTGAGCATAGATAGCATTCACGACTGCTAGGAATTTACTTTTCTTTGTCCCTGTAGAAAAACTAAAGATATTCACAACATAAGAAAAATGAGCAAAGAACAATTTAAGATACCTTTGAAATGCCTGCTTGGGCTATTTTTACTTTGTCTCATTCCATTGAAACAAAAGGTTCTAAAATTGGACTTGGAAAAGCCAGTTTTGAAACAACCAATTGGTAACCAATTCCTTGAGAGCAGAAGCCATGTGTGGTATTTCTTTGTGCCTACCGCAGACTGACACGGGCAGAGCATAATGTCAGAAAACTGCAATAGCCAGCCAGTCAAGAAGAAAAAATTCAACACAGACAGGAGAAAACTCATTGCTCACAAAGAAGGATACTCTCAGGAAATTTCTAACTGCACAACTTGCATTCTTTATTTGGGATTGATAGGGTTGAACTGTCTTTCAAGTTAGCAAATATAAGATGGAGGTTCACCTTATAATGCAAATTTTTATATAATTTTTTCTTTATTTGTAACAGAGCATATACATACACACACAAGAGTGAGAGTGAGTGAAAGAGAAAGAGATGAGTTCCCCCCTCCACACACACACACACACACACACACACACACACACACACGCAGGATCTAGTCACACCACAGCCCTTTTCGTCCAGTCCTCCAGCTCGTCAGATCTTGGGCACTCGTACACGTGGGCCTGGCATGTTTCCAGATGACCAGGCCAGAGATTCGAACTATGCTTACCATGTGGGATTTGACTTTTCTTCAGCAGTACATAACCTCTGTGCCACAAAGCCAACCTTAAAATGCAAATTTTAAGCAGATCCTAAAAAATATCTTTTAAACCAAGTCTCCCTTCTGCCTAGAATAAAGTCCAAACTTTTCTGCAATCTACTGTTAACGTGATTGCCTGTTTTAACCCACCATTCTCAGAATGTGAGGATTCACATTTACTGAGCATATAGTGCTCTGTCAGGCCCTGTTTTATGTGCTTTGAGTGTATTATCTCACTTAATCTCAGAACAAGCCTTGGAGTGAACACAGTGACTACCACCCATTTAAGAAATGGACTGAGGTCCAAAGGAGTGGAATCAATTTGCCCATAAAAAATGTCATAGAGCAAGTAGGAAAATCAGAGTAAGCATGTATATCAATGCATTCTAACTACCAACACCCTTCCTCCAAGACTATAATTTCTCTAGAAAAACTGACCTCCCTCACGTTCCACCTCCCTCTTTTTCCATTTCTCCTCCTCTCTTTCTCTCTCCCTGCTCTTTTTCTCCTCTACCAACCTCCTTCCTCAGTGATGGCCACTATGTTCATTTCTAGATGTGCTCACATCCATCCTCCTGGAATGCCCATCTCTCTCCTTCTGATCATTCTTCTGAAAAAAAATCAACTTAGGAAAAGTTCTCATTTGAAGCCTTGCCTTGCTGTTAGACTTTTCAAGTCTCCCTAAATTCTTTGAGGACTCTGTTTATGCCTCCCATGACTAAAAAAAGTGCTAAACATAAAGCATTGACTCAATAAATATTTAACTGAAAAGTATACGTGACTCCTTGTGCTTAGCACCTGGCGTGCAGGAGAATCACCAGTGCTCACCAGCCAGCACTGGTCCTCTCCTCGAGCACACAGAACACTGCAGCCATCCCTGGGGAGTTAAATGGGGCTGCAGGGCTCATTCCAGCAAACACAGGTCACTCCAAGCCAGGGTTCAAGCCTTCTCTTCCCTGTACAGGGAAAGCGAAAGCTTCTGTTGAATTGTTGAGATCTTAGAGCCACAGGATTAGATGGGCCTATGCCACTCCCCTCACCCCCAAGGGGCAGCTGCTCTGGAGAGAGGCCTTACCTCCTGGGTAAGAAAGAAAGAAATTTAAGGCAAGTCACTGAGATTTGGTGTTGTTTCTGCCTGCAGAATAAGCTAGTCTCTTCCAATGTTTATTCTCCTTACAGAAGAGGTTCCATTAAATGTAAATGTGCCAGGTCATGCTTGCACTGGTTCTTTCATTTTAGAATCATCCTGGCCTTTTCATGGTGAGCAATGTGAGGGCCAATGTGGCTTCTCTCCAGGAACATCCCAGAGCTTTTGCACTGAGTGAGCACCATCCTGAGCCATTCCTAGGACCTGAATATTTATTTCAATGATGCCACCATCATCTTGTTCTCCTTGGATTTGCCTTCACGACCTGTGGGATATAATTATGCAGCTTCCATACCAGCGAATTTTATTAAAGGATGTCCAAACATCATTCTAATGCAACCAAGAGTCACAAGATGAGAGACAGAATTCTTTGATTAAAAATGAGATTGAATTAAAATTGATAACTGGAGTCCACATGGCCCATCATGGGTTTAGATCCCTGATCCAGTGAGCCTGAAATATGTGGGGTATGCAACCAAGATTCTGAAGAACTGGAAGGTTAGGGAAGAGGACTAATGCATGGTGAGTCCCCACCCCCTTATGCACAAACAAGTGCTCTCTACTGTGAGTAGCATAAACTCTTAAAAAGTAATTAAACTTTTCTAGGATTTATAAATTGGATCTAGAGATTTTAATAAAAACATCTTGAAAAGTAGTAACCTTATGATCCAAAATGCCCAGTGTCTCCTTACTATGGTTTATATTAAGTGGAAAAAATTAGTTTTTCTTCTCCTTTTTTTTCTTTATAAATGAAATTATTTAAATGGTTGAATATAGGGAACCAGCAGTTAGCGTAATGGCTATGTTGCTGGACACCCACGTAGTCGACTGTGGCTCGCATCCCGGACCCGGTGGCTTAAAACTCACACCGGGCACGTGTGCGTGCATGCCCAAGATCCCGAGAGGAGAATGGAGGAGAAGGGATTGCGACATGGCCATCCCCCCTGGGGGGTGATTTCTCACTTTCTGTCTCGAAGTCTCTGCCTGTCTGGAGAGCGCATGCGCCCTATAGCGAAAACCTCTCAAAAAAAAAAAAAAAGAAGTTATTTAAATGGTTGAATATAAACATGAATGAGTACTAATACAGTTAGTATGTTTATATGGTAGTATTTTTAAAAATTATTTGTTGAAGTACATGTCAAAACTTCACTCCATTCACTCATTCAGGACTTAATGACATTGATTCAATAATGCTGCAGACTTCAGGAAAGAAGGGGGGGGGACTTTAAAAAGGTCATGAAAAAAATTAAATTAAGGTGTAAGTTTGTTTTGGTACCAAAAAATTTGAAATCCACACATAGTTCTTTTTTTTTCATAATGTGCACTTGCCATGCACTTTTAGAATACCCTTTGTATAACCTAGTGAGATAGGCAAGATACAAACCCACATAAACATAAGTATAATCCTGACAAATGCAATAAAGTTTGTAAGAAGAATATAGTTTATATAAATCAGAGAATATGGGGTTATTTTCACTTTCAGGTGGAGGGAACAAAAGCAGATCCCATGAAGGAGTATTCTTTTATCTAAGCCCTAGAAGGTGAGATTTCAACAAACGATTGAGCCAAGAAAAAAGGGTTGTCAGGGTGGGAGGTAGGGAGCAAACAGCCTGAACAAACACAGAGATCTGTAAGTCTGGGACAATATGGTGGATTAGAGTTTGGGACTGAAAGAGTCATCTGGGACCCATTACATACATAGAACTCTATTAGGAGGGGACTTGTTAGGAAGAAGAGAATTAATTC
Organism: Tupaia belangeri chinensis; assembly: GCF_000334495.1. Taxonomy (NCBI): domain Eukaryota; kingdom Metazoa; phylum Chordata; class Mammalia; order Scandentia; family Tupaiidae; genus Tupaia; species Tupaia belangeri. The sequence goes on along the minus strand of NW_006160154.1, from coordinate 1,575,671 downwards.
ATTGAGCAACAGAAAGCCAATGAAGGATTTGGGTCAGAGGGATTCTGTGAGCAAAACTGAGTTAAGGGTGATTTGACAGGAAGTTCAAGTGCAAGACAAAGACAAGGGCAAGTCTGGGACAGACAGATGGATAGGAAAGCATTGCTGTGATCCAGTACAGGGTAGCTGAAGAATGACCTCACCACAACAGAGGAGATAGGAGGAATGGTCTTGTTTTTGAAATGTTTTGTGTATTATTTAACTGAGCAACTTATGAGAGGCAGAGAAGACAAAGGAGCTGGATGAGCCTGAAGTCACAAAGCCAAGAATTGTGACCTGAGAGAAGCTGACCTGACAGGGAAAGTGTGAATTCTGCTTCTGTCCCTTGCATTGGAGATCTGAGAAGAAGCTGCGTCTGACCACAGGGATAGAGTGGAGGAAAGTGAAGATGCAGCAGAGTGGACTGGGAGCCCATGGCAGGAGAAAGCGGTTCAAGTGGATGTACAGTCATAAGGTTAGAGGCAGAACCAGAGTAGGGAAGAAAATGGCACCCAGGGGAATGTTGTGAGTCACCTCCTCTTGTCCATCCTTTACTCTGCCCCACATTGGGTATGACAACTCACCTTGAACAGTTGTCTCTTCAAATCCAAGTCTCCCAGCAGGCCATGGAACAGCTTTCTGCAAGGACACCCATAGGTGCTTCTCTCTAGTCTTTGATCCCCCCTCACAGAAGCAGTCAGCTACCTACAATGTACAGCTAGCTCAGTTTGTCCGTCCAGGTTCACTGATCTCAGTCAGTAAATTTCTACAGGTAGTACGTATAGAAAACAAAATTTATAGTATTATATGGGACTAATGATCTGCAAGAAGTTCCATGGTCATTTTCTCCAATTGGCTTACCTTCTAATAAACCTTAGACAGAGACCTTTTGGGGCCAGACAATGGTGCAACAGACCCACCTGAGAAGGTCTCTGATTCCCATCCCAGGGCCTCTCTGAGCATGCCAGGTGTACACGCACATGCCCATGACCCAGTTCGGCAGAGGTTGGGAGTAGATCACAGTGAAGACTCTAGTAGAAGTACTTCCCACCCTGTCTCTCTGCCTCTCTAATGGAAGAAACAAATAATTTTGTAAGAAGAGAGAGAAAAGAATTAACCCTTTCAAGCTGAAGCTCTTGATATTTGTAAAAAATGTCAATTATTTTCCTGAAAAATTGTATGTTTATAGGAAAATATTTTTTATAGAGAATGTTTTCTGAAATGTACTTAGAGTTATAAAAATGTAGCCATATTGGAATATGACTTTTTTCATGAATTTAAATACTAAGCAACATGTTTCCTTTTCCAATCTATAAATTGATATTGCTACTGGCCCTCCCTGCCGTGACTGGACAGCCAAGGATGGTTATGGAAAGGAAGAAGAAAAGGCATTTTGTAAAGACATCTCAGTTATGTGTAGCAAGAGTTGGCCTTGATAAGAAATTATGAGTTGAGCTCCCTAAAGAACCAAACAGGTTGACCTTGAGCAAATTTCTATGTTAACAGCAGCTGGTACAGCCAGAAACTCAGGGTCCTAATTCCCTGCCTCCTTCTGCATGGGCTTTCCTTCCAGCCCTACTCCATTTAGTCTCGGAGACCATGCTGAGGACTTTCTCTATCACCCACCCTCTGGTCTATCATTTCTTGTCTTTTAGTATAGATTCTGCTCCCTAGTTGTTACAATGACTTAACCTCCATCTCCATCTCCAAGTGGATATCTTATTCATTATCTCCATAGGTCCTTCCTTCAGTTTGATACTCTGTTTTGGCATTTTTGACCAAATTACAATTAACCGGCTAAAGGCAGTTTGAGAAGAAACAACCAGCCACACTTTCTGCTAAAACAAATAGCACACATGTTTCTTTGAATTGTTGGCAGTCTTCTCTCATAAAAATGAAGTCCAGAGGAGAGAGAATCTAGAAATAGATTCTCTACTTTATGGGAAAACATGAGTTCTCTCACACAACAGAAGTACACATATTGGTTATTAACATCCCCCAGTACCTGGAACTGCATTAGGTACCTGGGAAAGGCTTTACAACACAGGAAGGCTTCTCATAAGCAAGACAGAGCTAAGCAAGGTGAGCATAAAACAGCTACATGGGCAAAATATACTTTAGAAATAAGAAGGGAAGTGCTGTCATCCACTCAACTCAAATATTTTGTAAATAAACAATTGAATTTATTAGCTAAGGGACTCACCAAGGGAAGATTTTAGTTTCCACCTAGAACAATAGAAAACCAAACATTTTGCAGCAAACCCTAATCCTGGGGACATGCTTAATAGGTTTACCAATGCAACTGCATAAACAACTGAGTTGATGATCAACTCCTATTCCTATTCAGAAACCAGAGTTGCCTTGAGAAAGATTAAATACATTTAAATTCATTCTCTTAAAGCTAGTTGACACAGTCATGGGACAAGATGGCTACTTTCATTAAAATTAGAATGTAGGCCAGCAGGTGGTATGAACGTTAAGGCAGCTAGATTCCACGTGATTAGCTACACAATTCAAGTCCCAGACCCAGAAGCTTGAGTATCATACCAGGTGAATATATTCATGCATGCCCAAAATCCTGTAAGGAGACTAGAGGAGAAGGGATTGAGGGATGGTGCCTGTAGGTCCAGCAGAGGAGGCACAGTGGTAATACAACACTCTGTTATGCTGTATCCACAGAAAGGTCCTGGGGTTCACATTCCAGCATCTCCCTGTGCATGCCAAATGCTTTTATGCCCATGATCCAAGCTGGCTGAGGCCAGGGTAGATTGCAACATAATGATCTTGTTGAGAATTCTGTCTGTCTGTCTCTCTCTTCCCCACCCCCACCCCTCCGTCTCTGCTTGACTCTATGTCTCTCTCACTGAAATATATATATATACACACACATATATATATATATATGTGTGTGTCTGTGTGTGTATGTGTGTGTGTATATATATATATATATATATATATATATTATATATACTTTTTTTAAATTAGAGCGGGACCAGAGTGTGGCATTGGTAGTTAAGGATGCTGGATCCTACTTGGCCGGCTGCAAGGTTTGAGTCCTGGACCAGCGAACCAGCAACTAGAAAAACATACCAGGCACATGTGCATGCATGCCCGAAATCCCAAAAGAACAGTGAAAGAAAAGAGACTGCAGCATGGTTATCCCCCTCACTTTCTCTTTCTCTCTGTCTCTCTCTCTGGCAAGCACATGTGCTCTATAGCAAATTAAAAATAAAAAATAAAAAAAAAGAAGAAGAAGAAAAAGTTAGTGTGTATCTCTAGTTGCTCCTTTGGACCAATGTAAAGAAAAGTAACAAAAGTTTGTTAGTAATTATGATCATTTTCATGTTCTCTAAAAATATAGACATAAAAACAAGTTAAAACAGCTCTCACTTTGAATCATAATAAACATTAATTAATTCAAACTACTCTGGTACAAAGTTTATAATTATTTAAAGAAAAGTAAAGATCGGGACCAGCAGTTAGCGTGCGTAATGGCTATGTCGCTGGACTCCCATACAGTTGACCGCAGTTCAAGTCCCGGATCCAGTGGCTTAAACTCACACCAGGTGCGTGTGCATGCATGTCCAAGATCCTGAGGGAATGGAAGAGAAGGGCTTGCAGCTTGACCATCCACCCTGAGGGGGTGATTCCTCACTTTCTGACTCTCTGTCTGTCTCTGTCTTTCTGGCGAGCACACACGCCCTACAGCAAAAACCTCTCAAAAAAAAAAAGAAAGAAAAAGAAAACCAAAGTTATTATTTCATTGATAGAATAAATGAGACTGAAGGAGAATGTTAAGGCGCCTGAAATGACAATTCTAAAACATTCTTCCAATGGAGCCAGAAGGTGGCTTGGTGGTTAAAGCACTGGATTCCCACATGGCCAACTGTGGTTAGAGTTACAGACCTGGTGGCCCGCTTTCTCTGTCGCTTTCTCTTTCTCATGAGCACATGTGCCCTATAGAAAACTTTAAAATAGTAATAATGATAAAATTAAGGTTTTTTTTTATTCTTTCAGGTTATTTGTATAAGTTCAGTAACATCTGTTGCCTTGGACCAGAAATCTGAAATATTGGTTATTGCCAGGGTTTCAACTGGAATGTCATTTCTGAAGATATGACCAGAAAGCTAAGGAACTAAGGTATATCTCAAGAAAGTCAACAGAAGCTCTTGGAAAGATTGCCTGGTACTGTAAACAGTTCTCCCTGGCAGATAAGTAAAGAATGTCACTTCCTGACAGGCACAAAAATCTTTCAAACGCAGGTACTTACAGGCACAGGCAGATGGTGAGTCCCTGACATGGCTCCGTAGCCTTGGGACGCTTTTGAAAGAGTCTAATCTGAAGTTCCTTATAAAAGGTTCCTGCAAAGCCAACTAAATCAATTAGTATTATTACGGGGGCTTTGTGAAAATAGCAGACCAAATGGAGACTAAATTTATTTATTTTTTGCAAATACGTTAGTTCATGCCTCTTTGATAAAAGGGAGAATGAAGGGAGAAAAAATGTGTTGTAAAAAAACTACGGTATACTTATTACCACTTATTACTAGATTTTACTTTTGCCCATATCTGGTTTTTGAATGTTTAGTATCTGCCTACTGTGTGACCAGAATTCTAACCTTTTTCCTGGCATAAAGTCTTAGGCAAATTTTTCTTAACATTGTTGGATTTTAACTTATTAAAGCTAAAACTGCTCTTATTGAAATTTTCAAAAATACATTTACATATATATGTATATAAATACCTATTTAATGACTGCAGTAAGCTAAATAGCCTCAGGTAGGTGCTACTTTACAGTGTGTTCATCCTAATCACTGAGTTTTATGCCTAAAGTCAGACATGTGTTCACATATGTTTATATCTGCTGTACTTGTTACTGAACCTATTTAGATTAGTTTGATTCCTTTGTGAATCAATAAAATATGAAAAAAGACAAACTATAACTGGCTATAAGGGATATCATCAATAGTTGACTAATATTAACTAATATTGACTAATATTGACTTGTTCATCAATATTGTTAGTCAATATTATGGTATATGCAGCCATTAAGATATATGCATGAGCTCTATGTATAAAAATGCTGATGATAACATGTATAAAAATATCTATAACAAAAAAGTAATAAATAAAATTAATTAAATGAAAAAAATTTCTGTCAAACACTCTGCAAGGTAATTCCACATGAGAAGATTCCCAGTTCAAGTCCAGAGACCTCCCTGAGTGCACCAGTCACTTACATACCCATGATCTGAGGCCAGCTGAAGCTAGAGGTGGATCATGGTATCAAGACTCTGCTGAGGGTTCTCTCTCTCTCTCTCTCTCTCTCTCAGAAGAAATGAATAAATAAGGCTGAAAATATAAGAAAAATGTTGAAAACAAATATATTTCAATCCCCTTGATTTCTAAGAAATCAATCCCCTTAGAAATCAACTAGGAATATGCAAATTCTGACATGTCTATGCAGTGATATAGTGAAGAACATTTAAAGTTAATTAAGTGCTCATGGCTATGTGTATTTACATGGCTAGGTCTCAAAAACATAATGAGAGAAAAATAGTGCAAAAGTATAAAGCATACTATAAATTACTCTTCTTGTAATTTTAATATCCAAAACAATACCATATACATTATTTTCATTATATACATGTGAAGTAGAGATGCAAAGAGGGATGTGGTGTTTGTTTTGGAATAAAGGTATTAAACCACAATTTAAATGATACACACCTATTTCAGGATAATGATTACCTCTGAATAGAAAGAGTGAAAATTAAACTACTAGAGAGGTGACCCAGGACTGTGGTAGGCATTAAAGAGTCCCTCCACTTTTATTTCCTTTATAAAAAAATGTAAAAATGTTATATTTCTGCACAAATGTCATGCTTTAAATATTTTGTAATTAAATTCAGTTTAAACAATTCATATTGTTTTTACTAATACTATTTGTCTTACACATATTAAAAAATCTTTTATGTTAGGCAGAATGTGAACCTAAGTAATATGAAAGCGATTGTGGAGAAATCTATCTTTACATGATTGATTGCCCACGTCCTGTTGGAATAAAAAAATGATTACATTTTAAGAAGTTTTTAAGGGACCAGCAGTTAGCGTAATGGCTATGTCACTGGACTACCATGTAGTCAACCGCGGTTTGCGTCCTGGACCCGGTGGCTTAAAACTCACGCCAGGCACATGTGCGTGTATGCCCAAGATCTCGAGAAGAGAATGGAAGAGAAGGGATTGCGGCGTGACCATCTCCCCTGGGGAGTGATTTCTCGCTTTCTGTCTCTCTGTCTCTCTCTCTCTCTCTCTTTCTGGCGAGCACACGCACCCTATAGGAAAAACCTCTCCAAAAAAAAAAAAGGAAGTTTTTAGGCACTTTTAAAGATAAACATGGAAGACTTTTGAACTGCTTTGTCTCTTAGTGATTTTCTTTCCAGAAGACAATTTCCCCAGACTCTTATTAGTTAACTGTACCTGAAATTACTCTCATACTGCTCCTTGATTCCTATTTTGTGGATGGCTAGATTGATATAGACAGATAGACAGATGATAGATTTACCTATTCCATGAAATTCCCTGATGCGTGTCTTTCTCTCCCAACAATTCACAAGATTTTAGAGTTTGGGAGAAAGCTTGGGCTATGAAAAAGACCGCAGTTACAAAGGTAGAGAGAGCTAGGAACTTTTCCATGACTTTCTATTTGATTAACAGTTTTCCTAAGTTAACCTTCATTTACATTTCCAATGAATGCCACCCTCAAAATGCTAAATTATAAAACTACTATCAAGTGGAGAGGGGGATAAAATGACTTTTGTAGTTCTCTTTTCAAACTCTGGGGTGTTGGATCTATATGTATGCTCATCTCTTCCTCTCACAACCAGGGATTGTCAATTCAAAGGCCTGCTCAGGGATTATAAATCCTTACACAAAATTCAGATGGAATCCTCAGCTGCCTGGACTGGAAGTGTCTTTGGAGGCCAGTTATTCCATAAACCATTGGCGGAAGCCATTTGTTTCCCAGCATACACTGAATATTGCTGCCCTTGGAGCTGACCCTCTTGTGAGAGAAACACCAAGGAGCAGACAAATCTGCATCCACAGACTGACGTGCTGCCTGCCGGGTCTTCGGCCTTGCTTCTGTCTCCCTCCTTTCCCCACTTTCTGCTCCTGCTGTCTTTGGCTTCAGTTCTGCTCTCTCCTGCCCCAGAGCCTCCACACTACCACTGCCTACCCTGCTTCCCACCTGAAAACCTTATTTGGTCTGAGATAATCAATTTCATCCTCAGAAAATTGGCCCTGACTATCCTTGCGGTGGTTTCCTTTACCACCCTCATGGTCATTGAAGCTTTAATTATTAGGGACTTTCAGAAAGTCATGAAAACATGAAAGTTAAGTATGAGTTTATTTTGGTGCAAAAAAAATGTTGAAATCTATACATAGTTTATCCATACTATGCATCTTCCATAAACATTTTGAAGACCTCCCTTTCCCATAAATGTTCAATATCTACCTTTTCCATAGATTATGATTCTGCTTTGTTCAGTACTGTAACTACAGGGCCCAACATAACAAGTATTGTGCCCAGCACGTTGTGCCCAGCACGTAGCAGCCATTCGATTACTATTTGTTGAATTAAATCATTTATGCTATATCAAAGTATGAAGTCCCAAGTGCAGACAACTGGTCAATGGAAATAGGAATGAGAGATCATTTCAGCTGAGAGGCATAGACAAGAGCTCACTGAATTCTTTGTGATTGGAGAAAACTGAAACAGCTCTGAAGATACTTTGCTTTAACAGACAGAGAGAGAGACAAAATCTGCTTCATCCATAGAATAAACTCAATGTATAAGAGCTCTGATATCCAAGAGTTTACGACAGGACTCCTCTTGGAAAAACAGAGTGGCAAAATAAGGTCAAGTCCTTTCCACAATTTTGCTCCCCTTCAGGGCAATGAGGCACTCTAAACTCTGAGGTCAAAAAAATTGGTCACAGTCTAACAGACAGTGAGAGTAATACAGCCAAGTGATCCAAAGACATGATCCCTGTCCAGGAACTGTTCTTTGTTGCTGCCTCCCACCATTGCTTATTGGAACCAGGATGAAAGCCCAGGTTTGACTTTAGGCTTTAAAAAATAATCGGAGTACTGAAAAGGGTTCCTACCAAATTATTTTAGTGTTTTTGTTTTCATACAAAGGAAGACAGAGAAAGAAAGAGAGGCAGTCACCCCCCGCAAGGTCTTCACACTGTTATCCTATCATCAGGCTCCACCAGCCAGGATCACAAGCACAAACACATACCTGCCATGGACAGGGAGACTTTGGGGCACAAACCCAAGACCTTCCCATAAGGCTTTGGAGTCACAGAGCATTGCATTACGGCTAAAACAGACCACCATGGCCGGCCTTTTTTTTTTTTTTTTTTCTTTTTTTTCTCATACTATTCACCACTATCCACTCAGAAAGTACATAGGTAGATGATGATGACAGGTAGATAGATATAATAAATAGATACAGATGTAGGTACACACACACACACACACGAAGTTAGCCTTAAAAACTTACCGTATGTAAAAAAGAAAAATACTGAAATTCAAATTCTTCAAGATTAATGAAGAATCCTTTCCAGCATAGGTTGTACCACATGTCAAAATGGAGAAAGAATGACAGCAGCTGTTAATGCCACTGTCATCTCGTCCTTCCTCTTGTAGCCATAATCATTAAACAGATAACTGATCCTGAGAGATAGTCAACATGTATAGAGATAGTGATTCTGACTAGAAATTTTTCTTGAGTTTCACAACCTTATCCATCAAATCTCATTTTGATTAGAGAGGGTCCATAATATTAATCAATCATTTAACCCTCTACCTTTCATCATGGTGAGAAAAGACATTTCTTGTTGTCAAGCCAGCCACATGCCAAATGGATAAATTTGCCTTGGTTCTTAGAAAACCTTCCATCCCTGAGCACAGATTGCACCCTTCCTCCTGTCAAACTCTACCACCACCCTCACCACGTTCAACTCCTGGGCACTAGAAAAGAGATCATTGGACCAGCTTCCTTTGAATGTTGGGATGTTTGAATGGTTTCAGGAACTTGGGTATTATCCATGCACTAACATGAAACGTTTTGGCCACCTACTAGCAGATTACCCTCATAAATACTTATCCCTGAGTGTCAAAATTCACAAAAGCTATGTCCTTTGTTTAAATTCTTATTTTATTTGCTTTCACATGAGGCCTTCGAAAGTTTATGGAAGGGACTAGCAGTTAGCGTAATGGCTACGTCACTGGACTCCCATGTAGTTGACCATGGTTCGAGTCCCGGACCTGGTGGCTTAAACTCAAGCCTGGCGCGTATGCGTGCGTGCTCAAGATCCTGAGAGGAGAAAGGAAAAGAAGGGATTATGGCATGGCCATCCCCCTGGGGGGTGATTTCTCGCTTTCTGTCTCTCTGTCTCTCTCTGTCTTTCTGGCGAGTGCACACGCCCTATAGCAAAAACCTCTCAAAAAAAAAGTTTATGGAAAAATTATGAATGGATTTCAAACATTTTTGCACTGAAATTCACACTTTAATTCCATGTATCCATGAACTTTTATAAGGTCACCCATAGTATTTTATGTATGCAATTGTTATCCATTTTCCAGCCATGCGACTTACTTTATGGTTACTAAGGGGACCTCATTCAAACTCTTTTTATAAGCAAGCCAATGGATTGCTTTTGCACTGCTGCACAGAGTCTTCTTAGGATTCAAAGCCAAGTTTCCTAACACTCTTCATACTTACTATCATCACCAGGGTTTGTGTGATGGAAGAATTTTTTTATTTTTTACGGAATTATTTAATTTTATTCATTTATTATTATTATTTTTAATTTACTAGAGAGAGAGAAAAAAAAATGAGAAAGCAAGCCTCTAGGTCCAGGACTCAAACCACAGCCAACCATGTGGAAGTCTAGTGTTTTAACCACCACACCACCTGCTGGCCCAAGAATTTTTATTTTTAAAGGGAGCCAGATGGTGGCACAATAGTATCACAACATTCTGAGAGGCTGATCCATGTGGGAAGCTGCTGAGTTTGAGTCTGATGATGCCGGGTGCACACCTGTACTATTGCAGCTTAAAGACCTTCTCTCTCACTCACTCATGGATGAAAAAAATAAATAAAATCATTTTTTTTAAGAACATTTTTGTTTTAAGTCTCTGGTTTGAATGTTTTTAATTTAAAGAGAATTGTTCTTTGGGCTCCTAGTTCATGCATCTTCCCAACCATCAGCCTTGGAGAAGAAAGCCAGGCCAAGGCAAACCCATCTTGCAAATATGATAAACTATATATTGACCCAGCCAAAAAGCATTTTCCAGCCCTGGAGGATATTGTTCAGTGCTGAATAGTGAGATGGTGGTTCCTGTTGATCTTGGTTACATGATCTTTATCTCTTCAGCCTCAGTTTTTTCATCTGTAAAGTCAAGATAATAAGCCTTCTTTTTTTGTTGTTCCATTTGGTTTGCTATAGAGCACATGTTTGCCAGAGAGATAGAGAGAGAAAGAGAAAGTGAGAAAGCACCCCCGGGGGAATGACCATGACACGATTGGTCTTCCATTCTTCTCTCGGGATTTTGGGCACACATACACACACACACACACACACACACACACACACACACACATGTTCAGAATGATTTTCCCACACACACACACACATGTTCAGCATGATTTTCAAACCACCAGGTCTAGGACTCAAACCACGAAATCAGCCATGGTGGTATGGGAATCCAGCACCTTAACCTCCACACCACCTGTTGGCTCAATAATAAGCCTTCTTAAAGAACTTGTATATGTATTTTGTAAGAGGACATTTTTTTAAAACACAATGTATGGCACACAAAAGATAATCATTATTTTGACCCCCAACTTTTCAAAAGATTCCTTGCCTAGGAGTCAAGAAGAGTCTAGGAAATTCCCAACAAATGTCACAACTTAAATGCAGATCAAGTGAGTGCTTTATACATAGAGTAAAGCCAAATTTATCTAGACTCTACTAGTTCACATGCTGTGATCATTTTATTAAGGACCTTCCTTAGAAAAATACTTGTTTATAAACAGAGCAAATTAAAATGCCAAGAATATGAAATATACAACATTTTTAAATCTTGGCAGTGTTTCCTAATACTTTTGCACAAGTCAGAGGCTCTGCTCATATCCACTGGTTGTAAACCTCCCTTTATCAATCTATTTTTGCAGGTAATGATGAGTGAGCAGTGTTCACAAAAAATGTCTGACTATTTGAAAACTAGCAAAAATGTATTTCCTTAATAAATTCTGTACTTGGGGTTTATAATGACTTAAAGTTACTTTCTCTAAAATATTCCAAATAAAATTTTATTATCACAGGCCAGATGGTGGCCCGGTAGTAAAATGCAACATTCCGTAAGGCAACCTATGTGGGAAGGTTCCCATTTCAAGTCTGGAGACATCCCTGAGTACATCCAAGACCTAGTGCTGGCTGAAGGCTGGGGCTGGAACACGGCATCAAGGCCCTGTTAACAATGCTGTCTCTCTTTCTTTCCCTCTGTCTCTGCCTCTCTCTTTTTCTCCTCTCTCTCAGATGAAATAAATGAACTTAAAACAAAAACTTCATATTAGATAGCTCAGGCTTCAACTGAAGAACAAAGAAACTGAGGGTCACTCTCTCCCCTGTGGACAGCATTATTACTGGTGTCCTGTCTTATACCAGATGTGAAGTACACTAATATGCTCCCACATGCTCTACCTAAATGCAAATTTATATGTCACCTTCCCCAATCCTTGACCTACTTGTGCAACCAGATTACCGCCTTAAACTGTTTACTCATGATGTGTTTCGCCATGCATTTTTCTCTCAGGCAAAACCCTGTGTGATTTATGGGAAGCTAAAATCATGTGTTTCTGGTTAGTTTATACTTTAAAGCACCAAGATATTATTTTATGGAGCTATTTCAATGTCCAAAAAGTTTTTCAAAGACTTTTTTTCTTAAGAATAGAGGTCAACATTTTGCCCAGGGAAAATAATCCCCAGACCCAAGGACCAAGATTGGCTCCAGATCTCAGTCCCCTGAATATTCAGGAGGCATTGAATTCAGCAAAGTTAATGTCACTTCCAGCAACAGAATATCAGAAATCCAATCAGTGTGCTATATGGGGACATCTGTCATTGCCTTCTGGATGGGCTACAAAGAATTTCAGCTCATTCCTTTGGTATTGAAAAACTGAGCTTTGGAAGTCATTTTGCTCACAGGACCAATAATCTGGAATTCTTTTTTCCCATTCAAATCTAGCATCATTCAAGCATTTCCATCCAATGTATGAAAAGATATACTTGAAGAGATGCCCGTTCTGTTTTGTAATTTTAAAACTGACTACAAAATGATCTTATGGTGATGTTGACCAAAGAGTACAAAATTTTAGTTATGTTGGAACAATCTTTTTCTGTTTTAAAAGAGAAAGATAGTATTATGAGGCTCCTGTCTAACTCAAAATTAGGGTATTATTTTGAACCCATTTGAACAACGTGAAGACAAATTATGTTCCTCCTCAGAGGTATCCAATGGTGATCATGTCCTGCAACCTTTGCTCTCTGTGCTCTCCCAGTCTCCTTTGTCATTGATTGTCCCTGGCCTGGCCTGCCTCTGTCAACACGACCAGTTCTCCTTGAATCTGAAGGAGGCTGTCACCATGTCCAGAAGACCATCCTGCACCAGGAAACTACTAATTGGTGAACTTGGGTTCTTCCTCTTTAATACACACTGTGGAGGTGAACTTGGGTTCTTCCTCTTTAATACACATTGTGTTTTATTTACACCATTTGCATAAACTAATGGCCTATTATATGTTTGGACATCATTTATTTCTAAATACAAAGAGATTCATTTCATATACATAATTTATGGTGTGTTGTAAAATGCATCTTAGCATGTTATGTAAGAATTGATAGGCCAGTCACAGTGGCATGGCAATAACACAACTCTGTGATGCTGAAGTCATCTGAGAAGATCCTAGGTTCAGGTTCCAAGGTCTCCCTGAATACTCTGGAAATGTATGTACGTACCCGTATAATCCTATCTGGCTGAGGCTAGGGGAAGGATCACAACAAAGGACTCTGATAGGATCCCTCTTTCTCCCTTTATCTCTCATTCTTCCTGTTCTCTCTCAGAAGAAATATATAAATAAAATAAAAAGAATTGATCATCTCTGTTTGAAAAACACTTATCTAAAAAAAAAAAAAAAAAAAAAAACCACCACTTATCTACAACAAAATTCCTGTTATTACTATATTAACTATAGGAGGGAGTTATTATGAAGTCATTTTTTTGAAAACATATTGGAATTCATGGTGTTACCTTTGAAGTAATAAATAACACCAAAATCAATCTAAAAAAAAAAAAATACACAGGAAAGCTGCCTGAATGAGGCAGGAGATTAATAAGAAACAGGAATAAGCTCATCTAAGTATATTCTGTCCATCCAGAAGTAAAGGGCAGAGCCAAAGTTGGCATGGGAGAGTCTAGCAGAGTGTCAACTTACCATTTAATACACTTCTGGGACCACACCATGGCACCAAATGTGGTCAGCATTGTCATCAAGGTAGTTTAGTTCATTTAGAATCTGCCTTTCCATAACAGTAGCCATATCTACTTTTATATTGGAATAATTTCAGATGGAGGGAGATGATTAAAGTCCTCACAATGATGACAGATTTTTTTAATTATTTATTTAATTTTATTTATTATTATTTTTTTAAATTTGCTACAAAGCATATGGTTCACCAGAAAGAGACAAAGAGAAAAAGAAGGAAAGCAAGAGAGCAAGCCACCAGGTCTGGGACTTGAACCGTGGTCAGCCATGTTTGTCAAAAGGTGACAGAAATAATAGGTTCTTAAATTCTATTTTATTTGAATTTCCAAATTATATATTTTTCTCAGACTAATATAACAAGACTTAACCAACTTAACCTTTTATTTTTATAGAATCAAAAGAAGATGAGAGGGGCATATAGGAGGCTCAGTGCTTAAGACACTGGACTTCCATATGCCCAGCATGGTTAAAGTCTTGGACCTGGTGGCTTGCTTCCTCACTTTCTTTCTCTCTCTGTCTTTCTGTCTCTCTCTAGTGAGATATATAATAATGATAAATAAAATTAATCATCCTTAGCCCTCCCAGAAAAAGATGAGAAAGATAAAAATGAGGTAGAGGAAAAAATTCTTTAGGGCAGTTATAATATGTATTTGTTTTTCTTATCTAGAAAGCAAACAAACATTCCCTGAATAAGTGTTATATATATTATATATATTAGAGAGATTTTTGCTATAGGAACATGCACTCACCACAAAGAAAGAAAGAGAGATATCACCCTCTGGGGGTTGGTCACGCCACAATCTCTTCTCCTCCATTCTCCTCTCATGACTTTGGACATGCATGCACACATGCCAGTGTGATTTTCAAGTCACTGGATCTGGAACTCGAACCATGATAGGCCAGGAAGGAGTCCATTAAGCCATCTGTTGGTTCCTAGTGTTCAATAATTAAACACCTAGTCTTTATATCCATTCTCTTGTCTAATCTGTGTAATAAATGTTATTTTTCTTGTATTGCAAATTTTAAAAGGATAAAACAAAAAACTGAGGAGCCAAGAAATTAGTTTATCTAAAGTCACATAGCTAGTAAAGAATAGAGCAGGCATTTAGACAGGCTACCTAACTCTAAAACTCTTCCTAGACCCAGAATAATATAAGGGAAGGTCCAAAAGTTTATGGATTTAAAGTACAAGAATTTTTTTATGTGTAAAAATTTTTTAAATACACGTATAATTTTTCATAATACACAATTTCATGAACTTTTTGAAGACCTCTCATATTCTATTTATTAAATGGTATTGGTATTGGTCAAGTCAATATTCATTCAACTCCATGTGTGTGTGTCCACACTCAAAATCCCAAGAGGAGAACAAAAGAAAAGGGATTCATCATGGCCATCTCCCCTTGGGGGTGATTTCTCACTTTCTCTCTCTATGTGTCTTTCTCTGTGTCTCTGAGAGCACACAACCTTATAGCAGAAATCTCTCTCAAAAAAAAAAAATCATTCAATTCCATAGATATTGGAAGAGTTTCAGGATGAAGGAGAGAAAGACATGAGTTTGTCTATTGGTCTTTTCACCTCCCATTCTCTGGGAAAGAATTCACAAAGGCTCGGTCAACCACACAATTACTATAGAAATGTAAGCAATGAGAGAAAGTTGAGAGCTCAAAAGAAAACTACATGCAGCAGGCCAAGAAGATAACTAGAAGGTGATTTGACAGTGAAGTATAAACTACAAACGCCTAGAATTCTTGGACTGTGCTGAAAGTATCTCTCCCTTTACAGGCAAGTGTAACCAGAGATGCTAAAAAAAAAAAAAAGTAGTTTTTTAGAGTAAAATCCAGGCTGGATCAGTGACCTGACCATTAAGGCAGCCAAATCCCATACGGCCAACCACACAGCTGAAGTCCTGGACTGGCAGTTTGAGAAACACACTGAGCACTTATAAATGGGTGCCCAAAATCCCAAAAGAAGGGAGAGAGGCGCCAACGGATTGCAGCATGGCCATTCCCCATGGGGGCCGGGTGATTTCTCTCTTCCCTCTCTTCCTGTCTCTCTGTCTCTCTGGCAAGTGCACGAACCCTCCCACAAATGAATGAATGAATGAATGAAATTCTGTCTCTTACTAGCTTTTTTTTTTTTAAATACATCTATTTCACCACAAACTTTATTTGATGTTCAGTGGAAATATTGATGAGCCTCAGTGTTCTCATATGGGAAGGTAATGACTCATCTGGGGTCTAAGAACATACAGGTGTCTACCTTCATCTCTTTCAGGGAGGATAGCCAGATCCTAAGATCCAGGCCCCACCCAGGAAGTCTCTGTTTGACCATCACTTCCACACTCCAGTGTCACATTTATGGTCTCAGCTATTTATTAGTTCCTTTGATTCATTTTGTTTGATTGTGCAGGAAGTTCCTCATCCAGTTGTAGCTGCACCAAGGCCCTTAATGAGGAAGAGCCCCTTTTCATTCTTGATGCATGCCACTCATGACTTCCAAGCTGGCAAACTATAATGCAAGCTTTGCTTTATGAATTCTGCAAGGTTCATGGTTTATTAAAGCATATTTATTTAAAGAGAAGGACACCTGGAGAACATTTTCAAACTGCCACGTTAAAAAAAAAAAAAAAAAGAAAAAAAAGAAACATTCAGTTCAATGAACAACCAACCTTCAGGCCAAAAGTAGACACAACAAGACCATAGCAGTGGGTCTCACAATTCTCCCTCCTCAATCCCTGAATTGTAAGATCATCTACTTTCAGGGCTGCATAACAAAGCCAAGAAAGAAGAAAAAAAAAAAGCAGCTAATAGAGTGTACTATGTACTATGTCTGTGGTAGGCCCTCAAAGCAGAACTTCTGAGGAGTGGCGAACAGGGCATGGTTGGGGACACAGGGAAGCTACCACAGGAGAGAGTATCTGGGTGGCTTGGCAATGAGTACAAGGTGATTTAGAGGTGTTTTGGGGGTTGTTTGGGTTTTTTGTTTGTTTGTTTGGTTTTTGGTTTTTGGGTGTTTTTGAGAGGTTTTTTGCTATAGGGCATGTGTGCTCACCAGAAAGACAGAGAGAGACAGACAGACACAGAAAGTGAGAAATCGCCCCCCAGGGGGGATAGCCACACCGCAATCCCTTCTCCCCCATTCTCCTCTCAGGATCTTGGACACGCACGCACATGCACCCAGCATGAGTTTAAACCACCGGGTCTGGGACTCGAACCACAGTCGACTACATGGGAATCCAGCGACATAGCCATTATGCTAACTGTTGGTCCCGTTGGGGTGATTTAGAGTTTTAAAACTATCCTTCAATAATTTGTATAACCTAACTAATGAAAAGCCTACCTCTGATACATTTGAAATATGATGTGTGTTAGATATTTGGAATATAATGAATCATTCAGGGCTCTCCAGAGAAACAAATCAAAGAAAGATAGATAGGTATAGATAAAAGATAGATAGATAGATAGATAGATAGATAGATA
>NW_006160154.1:1553752-1557122 GCF_000334495.1 Tupaia belangeri chinensis | reverse complement strand
GGTGGGGGACACAGGGAAGCTACCACAGGAGAGAGTATCTGGGTGGCTTGGCAATGAGTACAAGGTGATTTAGAGGTGTTTTGGGGGTTGTTTGGGTTTTTTGTTTGTTTGTTTGGTTTTTGGTTTTTGGGTTTTTTTGAGAGGTTTTTTGCTATAGGGCATGTGTGCTCACCAGAAAGACAGAGAGAGACAGACAGACACAGAAAGTGAGAAATCGCCCCCCAGGGGGGATAGCCACACCGCAATCCCTTCTCCCCCATTCTCCTCTCAGGATCTTGGACACGCACGCACATGCACCCAGCATGAGTTTAAACCACCGGGTCTGGGACTCGAACCACAGTCGACTACATGGGAATCCAGCGACATAGCCATTATGCTAACTGTTGGTCCCGTTGGGGTGATTTAGAGTTTTAAAACTATCCTTCAATAATTTGTATAACCTAACTAATGAAAAGCCTACCTCTGATACATTTGAAATATGATGTGTGTTAGATATTTGGAATATAATGAATCATTCAGGGCTCTCCAGAGAAACAAATCAAAGAAAGATAGATAGGTATAGATAAAAGATAGATAGATAGATAGATAGATAGATAGATATAGATAAATAGATAGATATAGATAGATGATAGGTAAATAGATAGATATAGATAGATGATAGATATAGATATAGATAGATAGATAGATAGATAGATAGATAGATAGATAGATAATAGATAGGTAAACAGATAGATGATAGACATACAGATGACTGATTGACTTCGTCGAAGGAAGGAGCTCATGTGAGAATACAATTCTGAGGGCAGGCAAGTTTGAAATCTATAGGGCAGAGCAGCTGGCTGGAAACTGAGGTGAGAGCTGATATTGCAGTCCTAAGACAGAACTCCATCTTCTCCAGGAAACTGCAGTTTTTGTTCTTAATGCCTTCAACTGAGGATGAGGCTCATCCACATTACCCATCCTTGATACCAAGAGTAATGTGGGTCAGCCTCTTTTACTGAGAGTCAACTAGTGATCGGTGTTACTCACCTCCACAAAATATCTTCACAGCAACTTCTAGATTAGTGTTTGAACAAATGGCACCATAACATAGTCAAGTTGACACATAAAAGTTAACCAACACACAAGAGAAGAATAATTCTCTTTAAAAGGTTCAGGACCTGAGAAAGTAGATAGAGAAGTCCCCAAGGTGGAGGTGCAGCAGGGAGAAGGAAAAAAGCAAGAGTCGGTGATGAAGAGAAGAGAAAAGAGATGCATAAGTGTGTGTGCTTCCTTTATAAAGGAAACAAAGACAGGAGGTGGATAGTGAATAGATTTCTTAGGGCCTAGGAGGATGACCAGGCATGTTCAGGAATCTAATGGGCATCTATGTCAAATGGCCATCTTACCCCTCCATTCCCATTGCTATTTCACTTTCAGTCAAAAAGAAGATGATCTCTTGGGACCAGTAGTTGGCATAATGGCTATGTCACTGGACTCCCATGTAGTCTACCGTGGTTCGAGTCCCGGACCCAGTGTCTTAAACTCAAGCCGGGCGGGTGTGCATGCCTGCCCAAGATCCCAAGAGGAGAGTGGAGGAGAAGGGATTGTGGTGCGGCCATCCCCCCAGGGGGTGATTTCTCGTTTTCTGTCTGTCTCTCTCTGTCTGGAGAGCGCACACGCCCTATAGCAAAAACCTCTTCAAAAAAAAAAAGAAGATGACCTCTTCAAACCAAGCAGCTATAGCAAGCCCTTTGATTTTCCATGGCAATGTTTTTAAAAACCCTTAATTTCTCAGTCTCTTTTATTTTTGTCACAAGAAACAAAACTAGAGAGCACTTCAGCAGCTATTTCATGTGACAGAAGGCCAGGCTGAGTTGTATGGTGGCCTGGAAATGGGTGGGCAGTAGACAGAACTGTGAGGAGATACACAAATGTATTTATTCTTTAAAAAACATTATGTGAGAAATCTCATTCAGTTTAAGCAAATTTAAATAGAAGCTACTGAAATATATATATTCCTTAAAAGAATAGCTCTACATTATAACGAGAATGCCTTTATTATCCCAAATTAGCTGTGACAATCTCTTTAGAGACTTGACAGGAGGTAAAAGAGAGAGAGAGATTTCTTACAGCTTTGCGGAAAAGAAAACCTCAGGATAAGAATATTCATACAATACAATTTTGTTTCATAACATATTTATATGGTCTTTTAATACCTAGCAATTACAGCAAAGGATAAGGAAGAAAATTGCTGTAGGAAAAGAGAATGAAAGACTGGGGAGAATTCACACAAACGCTAAAAAAATTTAAAAAAAAAAAAGAATCTCAGTTAAAGATTCTTCAGAATCCTAGGCAATCAAGAGGTCAGCATAAGGTGGTGTCAGTAGGATGAAATGTATTGTGGAATACTGTCCATCCTACACAGTTTGAACTTGTTATAAAACAGATCTTTATCCATAGCTAATCAGTCAACATTTACAAAACCCAAACTGCATGCAGAAGGCAATGTGTAGCTAGCTGCTGAGTGGAGTATTAAGATGAAAACAAATTGCTTGTCTTCAAACAATTTAGAACATTGAATGTTAATGGATTAAATTCTCCCATCAAGAGACACAGACTGGCTGAATGGATTAACAGACAGAAACCCTTTATCTGTTGCCTACAGGAAACTCACTTCATGGATAAAGACATACATAGACTGAAAGTGAAGGAGTGGAAAAAGGTTTTCCATGCAAATGGGAGCCAAAAAAGAGCTGGAGTCCCAATACTAATTTCAGACAAAATAGGCTTTAAAACAAAAACTGTTCAAAGAGACAAAGAAGGGTACTATATTGTAGTAAAAGGGTCAATCAATCAAGAAGATATAACGCTTATTAATATCTATGTGCCTAACACAGGAGCACCCAAATATATGAAGGAAAGACTATTAGATCTAAAAGGGGAGATAGACTGCAACACACTAATTGTTGGAGACCTCAGCACTGCACTATCCCTTCTGGACAGATCATCTAGACAAAAAAAAAAAAAATAGTAACGAGATAAAGGATCTAAATGATACCATAAATCAAATGGACTTAACAGACATCTATAGAACTTTCCATCCAAAAACCACGAGATACACTTTTTTCTCACCCCCACATGGAACTTTCTCAAAGATTGACCACATCATAGGGTACAAAGCAAGCTTCCACAGTTTCAAAGGCATAGAAACTATATCCAGCATCTTCTCTGACCATGATGGAATTAAACTTGAGTTTAATTGCAAGAGAAATCCTCAAAAATACTCAAATACAGGGAAACTAAATAACCTACTCCTGAATGACTCCACAACTACTGAAGAAATAAAGACTGAAATCAAAAGATTCATGGAAGCCAATGACAATGAGGA
>NW_006160154.1:1551293-1551606 GCF_000334495.1 Tupaia belangeri chinensis | reverse complement strand
GGCACTATTCACAATTGCTAAGTCATGGAAACAACCCAAATGCCCATGAACAGATGAATGTATAGAAAAACTGTGGCACATGTACTCAATGGAATACTATTCAGCCATTAAAAAAAAAAACCCTGGCTTTTGACAGGAAGTGGATGAATATGGAAGATTTACTGCTGAGTGAAGTAAGCCAGGCTATAAAGAAGAGGTATTGTATGTGCCCACTTAATATATACCACCTAGCCCCAGTCAGAATGACTATGATTAGAAAAACAAGAAGTGATAAGTACTGGTGGCAGGGGGTGGTGAAAGGGGAACTCTCTTA
>NW_006160154.1:1530237-1551172 GCF_000334495.1 Tupaia belangeri chinensis | reverse complement strand
TTTTTTTTTTTTTTTTAGAAGTTTTTGCTATAGGGCACATGCACTCACCAGAAAGACAGAAAGAGACAGAGGCACAGAAAGCGAGAAATCACCCCCCAGAGGGGATGGCCACGCCACAATCCCTTCTCCTCCATTCTCCTCTTGAGATCTTGGGCACACCACACACGCACACATGCCTGGCATGAGTTTAAGCCACCAGGTCCAGGACTTGAGCAGTGGTGGACTACATGGGAGTCCAGCGACATAGCCATTACACTAACTTCTGGCCCCAGGACAGAAGAATTCTTAATAGGAAAAGTGTTTGCACCTCAATGTTTATTGTGGCACTATTTACAATTGCTAAGACATGGAACCAACCCAAATGCTCACAAACAGTTGAATGGATTGAAAAACTGTGGCACATATACTCTAAGGAATACTATTCAGCCATTAAAAAAAAAAACCACCAAGACCCTGGCTTTTGACAGAAAGTGGAAGAATATGGAAGATTTACTCCTGAGTGAAGCAAGCCAGGCTATGAAGGAGAGGCATTGTATGTCCCTACTTAATATATACCGAGTATCCACACTCTATGACTGAAACTAATTGACTAAAGTATATAGAAACACAGTATATAGATGTAAATACCAGATATAGTATGTGTGAAAAAGGAGGGTCTGAGGAAGGACATTTTGAAGAAAAATAGGGAGGTAAAGCATTAATGGTACAAAAAAATGTGGTATTATCTGTTGATATTTTGTAATTTTATCAACTGTACTAGGGGAAAATGTTCACCTGTTGAAATATCCATTTTGTAAGCCAAATAACAATGTGATTGAATTTATAAAAGAAAATGAAATGAAAAAATAAAAAATAATAATAAAAGAGGAAAAAAAGGACCTAATAAATATTCTTTTTTCTTTTCTCTCTCTCTTTCTCTCAATCTCTCTTTTTTTCTTCTGGTCAGTCTTGTAGCTTTTGTGGCATTTTCTATCTTGCCCAGAAAATTGAGTGATATAAAAAAAAGTTAGGCAATGGTAACACAACTGGAATCACATGGGGAAAAACCTGGGTTTGTGTCCTGGGACCTTCCTGAGCACACTGGGCATGTGGACATGTTCCCATGATCTGGGCTGACTGAGACCAGGGTCACAGTGTATTAGACTCTGTTAGGGGTACTTTCCTTTGGCTCTCATAGAATAAAAGACACAAACTTAATTTAAAAAAAAAAAAAGGGAGGGCCAGCCCCACAGTAACTGTGGTTAAATGCTGAGCATGGGGGAGTGGGGGGGGGGGCACAGCAGATGGCGTGGTGGTTGGGGTACTAGACTCCCACATGGCTGGCCATAGATCAAGTCCCAAACCTGGAGACTTTCTTTCTCTCTCCCTCCTTCTCTCTCATCAAATTTAAAAATAATAATAATTATTTATTTAATTTAAATTAAAAAATAAATACTGTGCATAGGGAGCTGAATATCACATGGCCAACTGAGATTTGAAAAAGTCACTAGGTACTTGTGCAAGTATCCAAAATCCAAATGGAATGGAGGAAAAGAGGATTGTAAGGTGAACATGCCCCAGTGGGGAGTGCTTGCTCTCTCTCCCTCTCCCTCTCTCTATTTCTCTTCCCTGGCAATCACACATGTGCTATAGCAATTTTTTAAAAAGGAATTGGGGCTAGTAGGTAGCATGGTGGTTGAGGCACAGAACTCTCACATGATCAACCACAGCTTGAATTCCAGGCCCAGCAGCTTGAGAATCACATCAGGCATGTGTGCTTATGTGCTGAAAATCCCAAAAATAGAATGGAGGGGAAGGGACTGGAGCATGGTTATACCCCCTGGGGGGGTGATTTCCTCACTTTCCCTCTCTCTATCTCTGGTGAGTACATGCGCCCTATGGCAAAAATAAATAAATAAATAAATAAAAAATTTAATTAAAAAAAGCAGAATGGTGCCTAGCCCTCTACTTATCCTATAGTAGCATAAATATATAAAGATCAACTCCACACTTGGGATAACCCATTGAATTCACCTCAAACTCACAGCAGCCAGTCTGTAGAAAACAGTAGATGGGACCATAGAGATTGAATAGAAAAGAAGGTTGAACCTATCTGTTGCTCTAAGAGAGCTTATATTCAAGTGAAGGACATAGATATACTTGTAAACAATAGTGAAAAGCAAGAGAAATTAACAAAGCAGTGTAGGAACTTCAAAAAAAAAAGAAAAAAAGAAAAAAAGAAAGAAAGAAAGTAAAGAAAAATAGTTACCAGCAAGTTGGGAGCTGGGAAATTTCTTGTGGAAAGTAATTTCTTTGTGCAGCAAACTAACATTGACTTGAGATTCAGCTGCTTACACAGACTCCATGCTGGCTGGTATCTATACTAAAATTTCAGAGAAACAAAATTTCTTTTCTTTGTTTTGGAGAGAGATGTTTGAAATAGGGCATGTGTGCTCACTGGAGAGACAGAGAGACAGAAAGAAAGAGATCACCCCCCACAAGAAATGACCATGCCACAATCCCTTCTCCTCGTTCTCCTTTTGGGATCTAGGGCATGCACAGATACGTGTCCAGCATGAGTTTTAAGTCACTGAGTCTAGGACTCAAACCGCAGTCAACTACATGGGAGTCCAGTGACGTAATCTTTATGCCACCTTCTGGTCCCAGAATGGAATTTCAATAAGTAAAAGAGAGTGTTCAGGGAAAAGAACAAATCAAACAGAGGTTGCATTCAGAGACAGAGTGAAAGAAAGAAGGCTGGGAAAGCACTCAGGACTCTCCAGTCAAACATCCTCAGCTGGGCTGTACTGCTTGCTGTGGAGCGTTCTCTATAGCTGCACAGAGCCTCAGTTTCCTCTTTTGTAAACTGTAGATAATAATATCCATGTCAAATGGTGATGATTCAATAAGGTATTTTCAGACCACCTGACATTTAGGAATGCCACATTGTTTGTCAAAAAAAATATATATATATGTACATATACATACATATATATATATATATATACATACATATATATATTTTAGAGTTGTTTAAATTAGCCAAATTTAACTCCCCTAACTAAACATCATTTTTTCCTGTTCAGTATTTAATGGACATAGTTATTCTCTATCTGCAATATTCAGATAAAGTACCCATCAGCATGATTAGTTTACTTTTCCCAATTTCACAGCCAGTTCCCTCCTAGCCCCATGATGAGGCTAATGTATTCATGTCCTAATCTATGTGCTAAATGCTCAGAAATATTTGCTAAGTATCGTTGTCTGTTGAGCAATTAGAAGAGGAACAGGGAAAGGTCTTCAGAAGCTGCCAGCCATCTTGCTTTCTACAGAAGTATAAACCTCTACATGAAATTTTCTGAAGTGCCACAGACAGCAATTAAAACAAGCGATGAATAAAGTCTCTGAAAGCTTCGAGATGCTAATGTCCTAACTTGCTGAGAAAGCCTTGTGCCATGAGAAGAGGACACTATGATCAAACAGGCGTCAATCACCAGAGTAATGGCTGCAGTAATGAAACTTGTTATAAACACATACTAGCAGTTTCACTAATTTCTTCATCTCATACTTTACTTTTGCAGCATTTGCCCCAAGCAAAGAATGAAAGAATATGCACTGTTTTTCATAAAACTGTCCATTTACTTGCTTGAATAAAGCTCGATCTCAATTAGCCCAGTATTTTAAGATAATAAAAAGACATGAGGCCTAATGATTTGAGAATACTTACAAGCTAAAAGCCCTTTATTAAATTTAAAAATATTTTGAATGTTGTACTAATTTAAAAAACAATAGGATCAGCTAATGGCACAGCAGTAATTCAGTAACACAACTGGACTCACAAGGGAAGTGCCCTGGTTTGTGTCCCACAGCCTTTCCATACAGGCCAGGCATACAAGTACCTGTGAGCCACGCAGACTGAGGCTGGGCTGGATCATGGCATGAAGACCCTGTTGGGGTTCCTGTCTCTCCCCTGCCCCAAAGAAATAAATAAATAAATTTGGAAAAATGGATAGCAATAGCAACTATGCCTCCACCTATTCCACAACTGATCATTTTTATCTCTTCTTCAAAACTTCACTAACAGATTCTGTCCCTATGACCCATTTCTTTTCTCATACCCAGCAGCTTAAACCCTATAGTTTTCTATATAAACTTACATTGATTTATTTCCAGTCATACTGAAAGGGGCAATAAGAATGACATAGTAGAGGGACCAGCTCCATAGCATAGTAACGTGATACTCAAGAGAAGCTGGATCCCACGTGTTAACTGCAGTTTAAATCTCCAGCCTTGTCCACCTGAAAGATACCAGACACACATATGAGTGTTCAGGAACTGACAAGACTAAAACAAGGGGATCATGGTGTGACTGGACCCTGTGGAGGGTGCATCTCTCTCTCTCTCTCTCTCTCTCTCTCTCTCTCTCTCTCTCTCTATCTCTCATACATGCACTTATACTCTATCAGGACTAAAGAAAAGCAATTTAAATAGAATTTACAAGAAAGCAGTTGACAGGTATTGTATAGTGCTGTATCTAATATGTTCAGGTGTCAAGAGCCGTTTAAAGAAAAAGATTAAGGACTTCCTCATAAACATGGTAGATGGTATTAAAGACCTCACATACATGACAGTAAAGGGATGATGGGATGCTAAACAAGCAATGACATAGAAAAGGAGAGGGAGAAGAGAATTCAGCAAGTTTATAGGAGGAAGAAGCTATAGAGAAGATAGAACTAATGCAGCAGGATGGAGGGATCTACAAATGCAACACAGCGGAGCACATGAGGGCAATCTTGCAAGATCCCAGAAGCTCTCAACCTAGAAATATCAGGACAGTGATATTTAGCACCTTGGAACTATTATAGCACAACCAAACCACAAGAGGAGGATAGGAGGAAGCTCCAGAAAGGAAAATGAGAAAATAATTGAAGGCCAGTATAAGAAAGTCAATTAAGCATACCTCAATATTCAGCCAGGGATATCACTTCAGGAAAAAAAAAAAAAATCCACAACTTTACCTTAAAACTTGTGACCATTGCAAAAAAGAAAACGATACATTCTAGTAGATAAATATCCACAAGTAAAAGTGCTCTGTTACCAGCCTATCAGTTCACAAAATCGTTTGTGTACACAGAGTTCACCATCAGGTTTTTAGTGTCTCTCCTTAAATTAAAGGATTAGCCAAGGGTCACCAGCACTTAAGAACCACCATGAGAGAAAAGACCAAGGTTAGTAAATAGGAAACACAAAATAACAAAGAGTATTCAGAAAGAATTTGAATGGTCCAATTTGTATATTTATTAGAGCAGTTATTGCATCTATAGATCTAGAACAGAATGCTATGAATAGAAAAGTAAGAGAAAGATAAATTTTTTTAAAAAATGTTTAAATTATCAATTAATAGAAAATTAAAAGATGAATTCAGGAAACTTAAAAATGAGAATTAAAAGACGAAGAGACAAGGCCAGCAGATGGCTTACTGGTTGTATCACTGTACTGTCACATGGCCAACCACAGTTTAAGTCCCGGGCCCAGTGGCATGAAACTCATGCCAGGCATCTGCATGTGCATGCCCAAAATTCTGAGAGGAGAACAGAAGAGAAGGGATTGTGGTGTGGCCATCCCCCTCATGGGTTGATTTCTCACTTTTCCTCTCACTATCTCTGTCTCCCAAGCAAGCACACATGCCCTAAGGCAAAGACCTCTATGGGAAAGAGAGAAAGAGAGAGAGAGAAAGCTTAAATAAAAAATAAAAGTCATAGATAATCAATCCAAGTCCAAGATTCAATTCGGAGTTTCAAAAAGAGAGCAGGGAAAACAGAAGGGAGAAAATTATCAAGAAATACATTCAAGAGAATTTTCTTGAGATAAAACATAGTAATCTCCAGATTTAAACTGTTCCCACATGACTAGAATGAGGAAGAATTCACACCTGTGCCACACCTGGGGACCATATTGTGACATTTAGAATATCAGAGATGAAAAGGAAATTCTAAATGTCTTCAGGGAGAAAAATCAGATGCAATATAAAACAGAAAGCACCAAGGTAGCCTTATCAATAACAGTAGACACCAGAAATAATGAGTAATGTCTTCGAAACTCTGAGAGAAAATTAATCTCACCCTGGAATTCTGTTCACAAATATTAGTCAAGGTCTAAAGTAAAATACAGACATCATTTAAGAATGGAGGTTCTCATGAAGTTTCTTTTCATAAACTATATCAGGAAGTTACTTGAGGAAGTACTAGAGCATACAAATAAACCAAGTAAAACAAAAACTTAGAATCAAAGAAACAGTGAGAGCAGGGAGGATGGAAAAAAAAAGACCCAGGATAACAATCATAGCAGGCCTGGAGATAAATAAGTCCAGATTGCAAAAAAATAGGGATCATTCATTAGGTATTGGGAGAACTCTCTGGGGTAATTACATTGAATAGTTGATGAGGTAGGTTGGGAAAAGTTGGAGGAAAAAAAAAACTCAAAATGTAATAGAGGCAAAAAGACAAAACAAAAAAAAGGCAATTAGAAACTCCAGGAAAAACAAAAACAAAAAGATAAATAGGAACAAAATACAGGTCTTTTTTGGTTCTGCAATGAATAGTATTTGCATTCTCACAATAATGAAATAATGTATTAGTGCTTATCTTAGACACTCAACTATTGCAAAAATTGTGTAACTGGTCTTGGAGCTGGGTACAAAGTTAATGCAACAAGAAATAAAGGTGTGTTCATTGAGACTTGAAGAAACCTATTTTGCCCCAGTGCACACACCATCCAGACATCCACTCCAGGCAGCTTTGTGGCATGGTAAGCTGTTTGTAGCTGTGATGGGTGCTGCAGAGCATGGATTATCCCCTCCACCACACACTTTGAAACTCTCACATGTGTTCACTGGGACTTGGAGAAACCTGTCTTGCCCTGGTTCCCTGTCTTGCCCTGGTCCCCATCCAGCAACGAGCCTGGCTGCACTCAGCAACAGGGACACTGAGCTGCCACAAGCCTCTAAATTCTCAAAATTCAGCATTTCCTGAAGCAGGTCAGTCCCAGGTGTGCCTGTGTTCTAGAAACTGGAAGGACTTTGAATTATCCAAGTCCAGAGACAACAGTGTAGGTTGCTTGGTGAACATCAAGGAGGTAGAGCAGCAGACAGATCTCTGATCACCTCCTTCTGCTTAGAATTAACTTAAAGAATTTAGGAAGAAATGTATAATTCACCGGATAACTGGAAACCATCACAGAGGCATAAGAAATATGAGAAACCAAGAAAACAGCTCTCCCCCAAAGGAAAACATCGGATTCTCATCATCCACAGACAATACTATGGAACTCGTAGAAATGTCAGATAAAAATTTCAGAATATTTATAGTGTCCAAACTAAATGAGATCCAAGAGAAAAAAAGACAACAAACTCCAGAAGATTCAAGATAAATGAGACAATGAGCTCCAGGAGATGAGGAAGTCTTTTCACAATTTGAAAGAAGCAATAGACACTATAAAAGAGAATCAAAAGGAATTGTTAGAGATGAAGGTGAAATACAGGAAATCAAAATCTCCCTCAAAAGTATTAAAAGCAGATTAGATCACACAGAGATCAAATCTCAGATGTAGAAGACAAAACAGCTGACCTAGAAAAAATTATCAAAAAGACTGAGAAAATAACCAAGAAGAATGAGGACAATGTACGAAAAATACTAGACACCATTAAATGCCCAAACGTTTGGAGAATTGGTATCCCAGAAAATTAAGAAAACAATAAGGGCATTGATAATCTAGTCCATGAAATCCTGGAAGAAAACTTTCCAAACTTGAGAGGCATTCAAAAATCCAAACCCAAGAATTACAAAGAACCCCAAATAGAATCAGCCTAAGAAGATTTTCTCCAAGGCACTTCATAGCCAGATTGCCAAAATCACAGAGAAAGACAAGATATTAAAATAGGCAAGAGAGAAATGTCAAGTTACTTACAAAGGTTATCCCATCAGGTTAACGTCAGACCTCATGTCAGAAACACTGCAGGCAAGGAAAGAATAGAAAAAAATATATTCAAAGTGTTAAACGGAAACAATTTTAGCCAAGATTACTATACCTGGCAAGATTATCCTTCATATGGGAAGAAAAGATAATATTCTCAGATAAAACATGAAAGAATTTACCAACTCCAGGCCAGTTCTTCAAGAAGTTCTGAAGGGAGTGCTATACCTGAAAAACTAAAGACAGTCAGACAGAAATAAGAGAACAAAATCAACCAAGAAAATAAATGGGGATATTAATGTCTCTGCATTGACTGATATGCATGGTATTCCTTCTGGAAAAAGAAATGTAATACACTGTAAAGTTATATGTGATCCAATGTAATATAAACAAGATTATGATGGTAATAAATAAAAAGATAAAAAATAAATAATCAACCAAGAAAATGACTAACTCAATGATAGGAACAAGTCTGGAAATATCAATAATGTTGAACATTAATGGATTAAATTCTCCAATCAAGATACACAGACTGGGAACCAGCAGTTAGCGTAATGGCTATGTCGCTGGACTCCCATGTAGTCGACCGCGGTTCGTGTCCCGGACCCGGTGGCTTAAAACTCACGCCGGGCGCGTGTGCGTGCGTGCCCAAGATCCCGAGAGGAGAATGGAGGAGAAGGGATTGCGGCGTGACCATCCCCCCGGGGGGTGATTTCTCGCTTTCTGTCTCTATGTCTCTCTCTGTCTGTCTGGCGAGCGCACGCGCCCTACAGTGAAAATCTCTCAAAAAAAAAAAAAAAGATACACAGACTGACTGAATGGATAAAAAATAATAATAATAAAAAAAAAATTTTTAAATCCAGAAACCCTCTGTTGCCTACAAGAAATGCATCTCATGGATAAAGACATAATAGACTAAAAGTGGAAAAAGGTATTCCATGCAAATGGAAATGTAAATAGGAATAGAGTCATGATACTGATTTCAGACAATATAGGCTTTAAGATGAAAACTTCAAGAAGAGACAAAGGACATAATAGAATAGTAAAAGGGCTAATGCAACTAAAAGTGGAAAAAGGTATTCCATGCAAATGGAAATGTAAATAGGAATAGAGTCATGATACTGATTTCAGACAATATAGGCTTTAAGATGAAAACTTCAAGAAGAGACAAAGGACATAATAGAATAGTAAAAGGGCTAATGCATAAGAAGACATAATGCTTATAAATATCTATGCTCCCAACTCAGGAACACTCAAATATGCAAAGACTGCTAGATCTAAAAGGAGAAATAGGTTGCAATATTATAATCATTGAGGATCTCAACATCCCATTATCTACTTTAGAAAGATCTTCTAGACAAAAAATAAGCAAAGAGATACAGGATCTAAACAATACTATAAATCAAATGGATTTGACAGACATTATAGAATTTTCTACCCTAAAACCATAAAATATACATTTTTCTCTTCCCTGCATGGAACCTTTTCAAAGATTGATCATATGACAGGACACAAATCAAGTCTTTACCAATTCAGAGGAATAGAAACTTAATCCAGCATTTTCTCTGATCATGATGGAATTAAACATGATATTAATTTCAGGAAAAATCCTAGAAAATACACAAACACATGGAAACTAAACAACCTACTTCTAAATGACTTTTGAACTACCAAAGAAATTAAGACTAAAATCAAAAGATTTAGGGACCAGCAGTTAGCTTAATGGCTATGTTGCTGAACTCCCATGTAGTCGACCGCGGTTCGAGTCCCAGACCCGGTGGCTTAAATTCACGCCGGGCGCATGTGCCTACGTGCCCAAGATCCGAAGAGGAGAATGGAGGAGAAGGGATTGTGGCATGGCCATCTCCCCTGGCAGGTGATTTCTCACTTTCTATCTCTCTGTCTCTCTGTCTTTCTGGCAAGTGTACGCACCCTATGGCTAAAACCTCTACCCCCCCAAAAAAAGATTTATACTAACAAATTATAATGAGTACATGAGTTTCCATAATCTATGGGACACTGCAAAAGCAGTCATAAGAGGGAAATTCATAGCAATTAGTGCACATAAGAAAAAAAAATGGAAAGATGGCAAATAGACAACTTAACATAGAAAAAAAAAAAAAAAAAAAAAAAAAAAAAAAACAAGGAAAAAAAAATTGCCAGGAGAAAAGAAATAATAAAGATTTGGGCAGAAATAAATGAAATAGGGAGTAGGATAACTAAAGATTTTCTGCCCGGACTTCACCCTCCTGACCCAAGATCTAGCCAGGGTCAGAGTAATGCTCATTTCCTACAGAATCTGCTGTATGAAAGGAGAAAAATAGAACTGTAGAGAGATTGCAGAACATCTCCTGCATGCCTCTAAATGCTCATATTTAACTCCAAAAATTGGGAAAAAGCATATAATCCATCAGATGACCAGAAACCACTGCAGAGGCACAAATCATATGAGAAGTCAAAAAAAATCTCTCCCCCAAGGGAAAAGAATAACTTCTAATCCTCTCTAGACAATACAAGAGAACTCTTGGAAATGTAAAATAAAGAATATAGAATACTCATAGTGACAGAGCTAACAGAGATGCAAGAGAAGAGAGACAATGAACTCCAGAAGATACAGGAGAAAAGAGACAAGGAGTTCCAGGAGTTGAGGACGTTCTTGCATGATCTCAAAGAGGAAATATACATAAAAAAGAATTGAACAGAATTGTTAAAAATGAAGGCTGTGATACAGGAAATCAAAACCTCCCTTGAAAGTATTAAAAGCAAATTATATCATGCAAAAGACAGAATCTCAGATATAGAAGACAGAAACTCTGATCTAGAAAAATTCAACAAAAAGACTGATAAAATAATCCAAAATATGAGAATAATATACAAGCAATACTAGATACCATTAAACACCAAAACATCCGAATAATCAGTATCCCAGAAGGTGAAGAAAATAATAAGGGCATTGATAAACTACTCCATGAAGTCCTGGAAGAAAACTTTTCAAACCTAGAGAGGCTTTCAAATATACAAACCAAAGAAATATCTCACATAGAATCAACCCAAGGAGATCTCCAAAGCACATCATAGCCAGATTGACCAAAACCACAGATAGAAGCAAAACACTAAAATTGGCAAGAGAGAGAAATGTCAAGTTACTTTCAAAGGATATCCCAGCAGGCTAACATTGGACCTCTCATTGTAAATAATGCAAGCAAGGAAAGAATGGTAAAATATATTCAAAGTGTTAAGTGAAAAATAATTTTAACCAAGAATACCATATCCGGCAAAAGTATCTTTCATATGGAAAGAAAAGACAAAAACATTCTCAGATAAACAAAATCTGAGAGAATTTACCAACATAGGACCAGCTCTCCAAGAAGTTCTGAAAGGGGTGCTAAAAATAAGGGAAGGTAAAATAAGACACACAGAAATAAGCATACAAAAAAACAACCGAGAATGGCCAACTTAACAGTAGAGACAAATCTGGAAAGATCAACAATAACACTGAATGTTAACTTCTAGAACTTAAGTAGAAAGATCAAACCACAATAACTACAAATTCAACAGAAGAGAGATTAATTACATGATACTGAACTAGTGAAGTACAATTTTATTACTTTTGACTAAAACATTACTGATTTTCTTCTATGTTTTGAGAAATAAGGATTTTTGTCTTCTCTTGAAGTGTTGATAGGTTCATTTACCTACTGTTTGAACTGAGTCCTAACTTTTTTCCTGGGTTTAAGTCTTAAGCATATTTCTCTTAACAATTTTTTATTTTGATCTATTAAAACTAAAACTTTTTCTTGAAATTTTAGTGCATTTCTCGACATGCATTTAAAAAATATCTATTTAATTACTGCAGTAAGTCATGTAGTCCCAGCTAGGCACTATTGTATAGTATGTTCATTCTACTCACTGAAGTTTATGCCTAATGTCAGACATATGTTCATAGATATGTATATATCAGCTTCACTTGTTATCGAAAGTATTTAGATTCATTAAGATCTTTTGTGAATCAGCAAAATGTGGGGAAAAAAAGAAATAACTGAAATAGAAAATAAATGAACTATACAGAAAATAAATGAAAGCAAAAGCTGGTTCTTTGAAAAGATTAACAAGATTGACACACCATTAGCTAGACTGATTAAGAAGAGAGAAATAAAAAACAGATTAATCAAATTTGCAATAAAACATGCAATATTACAACCAACACAATAGAAATTCTTAAAAAATCATTAGAGAATACTATAAACAACTATAGCCAACAGACAAGAGAACCTCAATGAGATGAATAAATTCCTGGGCACATATAATCTACCAAGATTGAATCAGGAAGTCATAGAAAGCCTGAATAGACCCATAACAAACAGTGAGATTGAATCAGTAATAAATAACCTCATAACAAATAAAAGCCCATGTCCTGATGGCTTCACTTCTGAATTCTACAAAACTTTTAAAGAAGGATTAATCACCATTCTACTCAAACCATTTCTAAAGGTCCAAAAGGAAGAAATCCTCACAAACTCATTTTATGAAGCCTCCATCACCTTCATCCCCAAAACAGATAAAAATATGACAAGGAAAACTACAAGCCAATATCTCTGATACATACAAGTGCAAAAATCCTCATCAAGATATTTGTAAATCATATCCAACAACGTATAAAAAAGATTATTCATCACAACCAGGTAGGCTTTATTCCAGGGATGCAAGGGTGGTTCAACATACGTAAAACCATAAACGTAATACACCATATTCACAGAAAGAATGAAAAAAACCATAAGACCATTTCAATCAATGCAAAAAAATATAACATCCCTTTATGATTAAGACCATTTTTATTAACCCAATTAAAAGATGGGAAAATGAGCTGAATAAACAACTCTCTAAGGAAGACATATAAACAGCCAAAAAACTTATGAAAAAATGCTCAACATCCCTCATCCTAAGGGAGATGCAGATTAAAACCACAATGATATACTACCTAAACCCTGTCAGAATGGCGAAGATTAAAAATACAAAAAATAATAAGTGTTGGCAGGGTTGTGGTGAAAGGGAAACTCTCCTATACTGTTGGTGGGAATGTAAATTGGTCCAACCACTATGGAAAACAATATGGAAGTTCCTCAAAGACCTACAAATAGAACTACCATGTTATCCAGCAATTTCACTCCTGGGTATCTACCCAAAGGACAAGGAATACTCGGTTGGAAAAGTTTTTGCACATCTATGTTTATTATTGTGGCATTATTCACAATTACTAAGACATTAAACCAACCCAAATGGCCACAAACAGATGAATGGATTGAAAAAGTGTAGCACATATACTATTGGAATACTATTCAGTCATAAAAACAAGACCCTGGCATTTAATAGAATGTAGATGAATATGGGAGATTTACTGCTGAATAAAACAAGTCAGGCTATGAAAGAGAGACATTGTATGTCTCCACTGGACATACACGGACTGTCCACACTCTATGGTAGAGACTGAAAGATTTGAGGGCATAAAAATGATGAAAATAGTTACGGACACTAAAGATAGTATGAAAAGAGGATGGGAGAGTGGAAGAGGGTAGGAAAGGAAATTAGGGAGCAAAATCGAGAAGACATTTGTGAGACACAGAAGTGGTGAATTACCTATTAATGATAATGTGTATAGTGTTCTTATTTTTTTTTTTTTGGAGAGGTTTTCGCTAGAGGGCGCATGCGCTCGCCAGACAGACAGAGAGAGACAGAGGGACAGAAAGCAAGAAATCCCCCCCCAGGGGGAATGGTCACGCCGCAATCCCTTCTCCTCCATTCTCCTCTTGGGATCTAGGGCACGCACACACACGTGCCCGGCGTGAGTTTTAAGCCACCGGGTCCAGGACACAAACCGCAGTCGACTACGTGGGAGTCCAGCGACATAGCCATTACGCTAACTGCTGGTTCCCTCAATATAATTTTTTAAAAGAGAATAAAGAAAATTAGATAATCTTTTAATATTTAATATCCTCAAATTTCTACAAGGAAATAAATAATATTTTCATTAAAGAATATAAAATTTTTGAAAAAATTCAATATTCATTGCTGAATGAACATGTTGTTTTAAGAGGAGCATAGTTCATACTACTTTTTAAAAAATAGTAAAAAAAAAATCTAGGTTTATCCATGTTGAAAGGTCTCTCTCTAAGGTGATACAGATGTTAATTCTCTTTATTTCATCATTCTAAAATGCAAACATG
This sequence comes from Tupaia belangeri chinensis, assembly GCF_000334495.1. Classification (NCBI taxonomy): domain Eukaryota; kingdom Metazoa; phylum Chordata; class Mammalia; order Scandentia; family Tupaiidae; genus Tupaia; species Tupaia belangeri. Next base: position 1,537,001 of record NW_006160154.1, on the reverse strand, counting down.
TATCAACATATCACATTGTACCTAAGAAATGTGTATAATTATTATTTGTCAGAAAAAAGATCTACATTATTTCTTTTTTTTTTTTTTTGGAGAGGTTTTTGCTATAGGGCGCGTGCGCTCGCCAGACAGACAGAGAGAGACAGAGAGATAGAAAGCAGGAAATCACCCCCCAGGGGGGATGGCCACGCCGCAATCCCTTCTCCTCCATTCTCCTCTCGGGATCTTGGGCACGCACGCACACGCGCCCGGCGTGAGTTTAAGCCACCGGGTCTGGGACTCGAACCGCGGTCGACTACGTGGGAGTCCAGCGACATAGCCATTACGCTAACTGCTGGTCTCATCTACATTATTTCTTAAAGTTACAAAGTAATCCAACAATGAAGGTACTCAAAATATGGTATGATTATGTAGAGATATTGAAAGAAATAGGGATAGGCATATATAAACTAAGTCCTCATCTATTCATACCAGAATAGAAAAATGAAGTATAAATCCAATATTTAGAGACAGACAGCCAATAGAAGAAATCATTAAAAGAAACCAAAGTAGTTGCCCCTAAGGGATAAGACTAGGGATGGGGAAGAATGAATCCAGGGACTTCTGCTTGCTATCAAAGGTCCTAATACACTTTATTTTTTAATCTTATATATAAAATAATTCTATAAAGCAACTAATCATACACCTAACCTTCTAATTAATGTCAATGTTATATGATTAATATCTCAAAACAGAAAGCGACAAGCACAGAACACATATGACATAGTTTCTGCCCTCTAACATTTGCTCATTTTATAAATCATGTTGTCTCTGCCAAGGTCAAGGCTAAATGGAGAAAGGAGAAATTATCAAAGCTGAGTAGCTTACAGTGGTCATGTTTGCTTGAAAAAACTATTTGTCCCTTTTTAATATAGTATTATTTTTCAGAAGCTAGGCATTTGCTGAAACCAGTATGATTTTCAGCAACTGGTCCTTACTTTTATTAAAGACAAAAGAAGTAGAACTCTTATCCTATTAAAAAAATGAGAACTACTTTGTTACTAGTCATTCCAAGGGAAAAAGGGGGTTCAGTGGAAGATTTGAAGAAATCAGTGGGAACTAACTTAAAGCAGCTTTCCATGGACTTTTTCCCACTACTTAATACAGATGCAAGAGTAATTCTTAGCAAAACTGAATGAATGATTTTCAACAAGTTGGCTACTACTGCTAGTTTGCTCACATAGGTACAACATATGAAGACAAAGTGTTTGGAAGATGGACTCCGGTAAGGCTACTAACATGCCATGTTATGAATGGAAATGACAGTAGGGATCACATAATCATTTGATCCTGGACAATTTTGCCTTAGAGGAAAGAGTAATTGGGAACCCGCAGTTAACATAATGGCTATGTCGCTGGACTCCCATGTAGTCGACAGCGGTTTGCGTCCCAGATCCGATGCCTTGAAACTCATGCTGGGCGCGTGTGCGTGCATGCCCAAGATCACGAGAGGAGAATGGAGGAGAAGGGATTGCAACGTGACCATCCCCTCTGGGGGGTGATTTCTTGCTTTGTGTCTCTATGTCTCTCTCTGTCTGGCAAGTGCACGCACCCTATAGCGAAAACCTCTCCAAAAAAAAAAAGAGGAAAGAGTAATTGAGGCAACACCTACACCCTTACTACCAGATAAAATAATTACAATCTAATCAAGTCTTAAAAGCCCTACAAGCTCCATCAAATCTCCTATCCCAACAAAAGTTAGGGTGTAAAAATGGGACCAAAAATTCCTAGCCTGAGAACCACAGCCCATGAGGTACATGGGTTGTCAGAAAAGTCATGCCGTATTTTTCTGGTTTTCTATGCAAAATGTGTCACAACTTTTCCAACAACCCAATAAAACAAAACTTATTTTCTAGTTCTCCTTTAGTTGCAGTATTTCCATAAATTGTCTTAATGTCAACATAATAAAATTCCCTTTTCATACAAAAGAACTCTATATACAAATAAAGATATAGTGATGGAACATTGTTAAGGTAGACAGTTGGACTATTCTGTATATAGGTAGGGAACAAAGAGAGAGAGACCTTCACAAGAAGGAGAGCAAAAGAGAGAGAGGAGAGAGATTGTGTGTCTTTATTACCAAAGAGTACATGTGCTCTCCAGAGAAAGAAAAAGGAGAGAGAAAGCACTCCCCAAATAGGCCACGGTCTCATTGCAATTCTTTCTCCATTTTTCCATCTTGTTCAGATTTAGGGTATACATGCACATATGCTCAGCATATTTGTCAAGCCACCAGACCAGGAGTCAAACCAGTCAGCCATGTAGGATCTGGTTCCCTTAATCACTGGCCTATGAAGCCAGCTCAAGATAAATATTTTTGACAGTATCTTACCACTTTACAGTCCTCCTTCCCTAGCCTCCCAGTTAACTAGGACCACAGTTAAGTTGTTTAGGTTGGGCTGGAACCAAACCTGGGCCTTGCATGTAGCCTCAGCCACTGCCCAGTGGCATTTGTACCATCTTGACTGGGCCAGCTGGGCCATTATTAACAGGCAGAGGGAAATGAAGAAGTGGAGTACTGATGTAAACGCTGTGCCAGACTCTACTGATCTTTGAGATTTTACAGTCCTACCACATTTCTCAGTGTAAAAGGCATTTCTTTTGAAGACATAAGTTTGAGAAAGAGAAGAGTCCATATTGAGAGATTGTCTGGTGATCCCTGAAAAAGCCAGTCCTGTCACACTCAAATGATGGTGTTTCCTGGGGAAATATTAATGAGTCAGGAAAAGATGGACCCAACCTAGAAGATGGACCACCTAAGTGATAGAATACGATCTAACTACTGATGCCCACAGCAGAAGAGGAAGGGAACAAGCTGTGTAGTCAGAAGCAACATGGCAGAAAGCTAGTTGGAGGGGAAGCAGATCTGCTTTTCTTACTTGGAATCCAAAGAAGGGGGAGTTCTTGTATAGGAAGGAGGAAGGGCCACCCAAGCAGTGGCAGTACCAAGAACTGGAACGCAGGTAGACATGGCAGGACAAAAGAATAGTAAATGACTGGACAGACAAGACAGCACTGTATGGTAATTTCTAGGACTCGATCTGTGACCCTGCTGCAAGAGCATCCAGGTAGAGTGGGCCATTGAAAACTCATAAATCAGTGTCAGCAGGCAGACCGTAGAAGGGAAACCAGAAACCTTAGAGACTGGAAGAAGCACATTGAGTTATGAATTTGACTTTCTTGCCTACCTCTACCCCAAACTGGGGTATTATGATCAATTTCTCTTTTACTATTATTTATTTGTCCTTATTCATGATAGAACACATGTCTGTGAGTGACAGAGAGAGATGAATACCCCTCCACAGGGTCTGATCACACCACAATCTCCCTGAAGCTGAGTCCTCCAGCTTGTCCCATGCTGGGCACTTGTGCACAAGCCCAGGTGTGTCCCAGGCTGACCAGGCCAGGAATTCGAACCTGAATCACATGTGGGATCCAGCCTCCCCTAAGTAACAAATTAGCACAGCATGGAGCTGGCCCCATGAATATGTTTTCTTTTACCTTTTGTTTTTAAATAATTTCGCAACAGTTGCAAGAACAGTACAAAAAAAAAAAAATCCCCGTCACTCTTTATTCAGACTGTTTTAACTCTTTGCCACATTTGCTTTAACATTCCCTTTCTGTATATAACATGTCTCCTATATATATATTGTTCTTTTGTTTTCTGAATACTTTGAGGGTTAGCTGAAAATCTCCTGCCTCTTCACCCCCAAAGCCTTCAGCATGCATTTTCCAAAGACAAAAACATTCTCTTGTATTACCATGAATTACTAAAAATTCAAACAAATAATAATAACTTTGAGTCAATAGGATTATCTGAACTACAGCCCATTTGCAGATTCCATGATTGTCTCAATAATGTTTGATATACCAGTTTTCCTGATCCAGATCCAGAATTTAGGATCATGCATTGCATTTAGTTGTCATGTCTTGTTAGTCTCTTTTAACTAGAACAATTATTCCACTTTGCTAATCTTTCATGAGACTAATACTTCTGAATATTTCAGGTCAGTCATCCCTCAACTTGAATCAGATTCTGGTTATGCATTTGGGGCAGAATTGCTATATTGGAAATTCCTTAAATGCATCACAAGTTTCCTGTTGTTAACTTGTGGTATAGACTTTGATTGCTTGGTTACTATGGGATCCCTAGGGTCTGGTAGTGGCATTATGGTTAAGGCACTGGACTCCCACCATGGCTGGCTGTGGTCCCCTGTCTTGGACCTGGCAGCTTGAAAATCAGGTACTTGTACATGTGTGTCCAAAAACCCAGGAGAAGAATAGAAGAGAGGGGGTTGCAGTGTAGCCATCCTCCCTGGGGAGTGATTTCTCACTTTCTCTGTCACTGTCTCTCTCTGGCAAGCACATGTGCCCTATGGCAAAAACTTTGAAGAAGTGGAGGGGATCCCATGTTTCTTCACCATAAACTTACCATTTTACCTTTGTAATTAATAAAGAATGTGTGAAGATGTTGAGACAATGTAAATGTTCAGTCCCTCTCAAACTTTCACCCAGAAGTTTTAGCACCCATTGATGATTCTGGCCTGAATCTATCTTTGCCCTAATGGTTATGAAATGTAAACTTTTTAGTTGTTTCTTTCTGCATTTATCAGATGACATTCTACTATTTTTTTCTTTCTTTCTTTATTTTTTTTACATTTTGCCAGAAGGTGCATGTGATCACTGGAGAGAAAGAGAAGTGAGAAATCACCCTCATGGGGAAGGGTCATGCCACAGTCCTTTCTCCTCCATTGCTCCCCCTTTCAGATGTTTGGGCGCTCATGCACATGTACCCAGTGTGTTTTTCAAGTGTCTGGGTCTGCAACTCGACCGTGCTTTGATACAGCTGCCTTAACCACTGGCTGTCCCTAATGGCATTTTATCATAAGGAAGATCTTTCCCTTCTCCTCAATGAAGTTGTTTACGATGCCCTGTGGATTCAGAAATTCTCCCACAGTTCAGTGAGTCACAATCAATTGTTGACTTCTTTTATTTGGAAGTTCAAATATCCCTCATGGCCAGTGGGAGCTCCCTCAAGTCTGTCCCTGTGTCACTTGGAGGTGTCCCTGCCATTCTGGGAACACTTCCATGCTTTCTGACAAACAAGACTTCCTGTCTCATCTGTACTTTGTGGATCAACCATTTCTCCAAGAATCATTGATTTATTTCAATGGGCATAATATTTAGAAATCAAGATCCAACACGCAGTGTGTTATTGCTATTAGCAACTTATTTCTGACATGCATTCAAGGTCACTCTAGAAATCTGTGGTGGTGGGGGGAAGACAGGTAGCCTTGCAAAAGGGGTCTCTAATTGGTTATACAATAGTTAGCAAATCCAGGAAAAATATTATCATATCGTCCCTATTTTTATTTTCAAATAAATCTTGTGATGGTTGTGATAGAAGTTGTGGTGGTTACTCTCATTCTAAAATCCCAAGATTTATCTCTAGTGTAAATATGTCAAATCAGTCCAATCACCGTGTTGCAGCGCTCTGTGATGCTGAAGCCATACTGGGAGGTCCCAGGTTCAAATCCCAGGGTTCACACACATCAGGCACATATGCATGTCCGCAGGCCTGGCTGGCTGAGGTGGGGAATGGATCATGGCCTGAAGACAATATGGGAGCTCGCTCACTCTCTCCTCTCTCTATCTCAATAAATAAACTTAAAAAATAAATAAGTAACACCTTATATCTAGCTGCAATCGAACACTTCTCTGACCAGTCATTCAGCTTCTTCATTTGTCAGCAAATGCAGACTAACCTGACTACTCTTCCTGCACTTCTAGCTTTGGGCTTTGGGTGGGGTCACTGTCACCAATAGGGCAGCTGCAACTGTCTCCTAAGTAGTCATGGAATCATGGAATCCACCAGGCAGCCATGAACTTGGGGGCCTAAAAGCACTTCCTCAGCACAGTGAAAACTGCTCCATGAAGAAATGTCCCATTTCCTTTAGATACTTTTCTGAAACCACTCACAGAATCTTTTCAATCCTTTGAAGTAAGGCTTCAACTACAGCTGCATTCCAGCCACCACTGACATTGGCTAGACTGTGCCACAGAAGCCTAAAATGCCAGTACCATGTTATGTTCGCATACTGTGGTAAAAACAAATTGGGGAAAATAAATGAAATAAGCAAAGCATCACGATAAGCAGTACCACAGTTGAATGCCACCTTCAGAATTAAAGAGATGGGACCAGCAGTTAGCATAACGGCTATGTCACTGAACTGCCATGTAGTCAACCACAGTTCAAGTTCCGGACCTGGTGGCTTAAACTCACACTGGGCACGTGTGCGTGCATGCCCAAGATCCTGAGAAGAGAATGGAGAAGGGATTGTGGCATGGCCATCCCCCCCTGGGGGGGGTGATTTCTCGTTTTCTATCTCTCTGTCTCTCTCTGTCTGTTTGGCGAGCACACGCGCCCTATAGCAAAAAAAAAAAAAAAAAAGAATTAAAAGAGATTAATCCAAAGATCAGAGCTAGGTGACAATAAACAAAATAAACTGTGTCTTCTACATAGTAAATGTTTTAAGCATTGTAAAAATTATGCTTCAACAAGTTGTATCTCATGTCACTTTAATTTTTATAAACTTCTCCCAGTTTAGAACAGTAAGTGGAACTTCAGAGAGGCTTCAATGGGACATGGTTTTAATACGTAACACTCTCTTCTCAGCTATCCTGCATACTAATGAAATGGAAACTAAAACAAGTATTCTCAACTTGTT
>NW_006160154.1:1507142-1530206 GCF_000334495.1 Tupaia belangeri chinensis | reverse complement strand
CAGGAAAGATTATCTACCAATATGTAAAGCTTTCTTTTAATCACTGAATGATGAGATTATTTTTATGTTCTCATAATCCTGGCCTTATAATAAGGTATACTACGTATTTTAGAAGTGAAGCAGATGATTGCTATTCAAAGCCTTGTAAGCCCCGTGTAAGGGATTGGACCATTGACAGCAAACAACATTTTCATACAGTCACCACTGCTAGCGGCTAGGTCCCATGCCACATTCTCCTACGACCACACCAAGCAATGACTTTGCACCTCAAATAGCCCGTGCTTTCCAGTACCACGCAGGTGCGACAACCTTTTCCTGCTTTAGTCTGTCTCCTCTCTCCTTGTTCCACTGAGGACATTTAATACCTTTATTTTTTTCTCACCCTAAGTTTAAAGCAGCATCTTTTCTATTTAATAAATATTTGGTGAAGTGCTGAATTAATGAGTTCGTTTTCTGGATAATTGCTCAGAAAAATAGGCCAAGTGATTTAAAATAGCAAATGGTAATATCCCTATTAATCAGCCCAGTAACATTTGACATCGAACTCCCTTGCTTTCTCTACCCTGCAAAACACCATAAATACACATGCTCTCTATGGGCATCTTACAATGCACAAATACAAATTTTTAAAAATGAGGCCAGTAGGTAGAGTGGTAGTTAAGGCACTGGACTCCCACATGGCCAAATGCAACTGGATACCCAGACTGGTGACTTGAAAATCACATAGGGCACATGTACATGCATACCCAAAGTCCCAAGAGGAGAATGGAGAAGGGATTGCAGTATGGCCATCAACTCGAGGGTAGTGATTTCTCACTTTCTCTCTCACTGTCTCTGTCTTTCTCCAGCAAACACACACACCCTATGCCAAAAAATCCTAAAAACAATTTTTAAGTAAAAAAATAATAAAAGTTTTTTAATGCATATTAGAGCAAAGTGACTGGAATCAGGTGATCAGTTCACAAACAACTGTCATGTGTTTGATGCCCTCATGCATTCATACATTTAGCAGAGGTCCTGGGAGCCTAAGCCTAGTTGTGGCACCATCCAACCTCCACCTTCATCTCCCCTCCCCCTGCTGAGAGACTTAGAACAAGTTACTCATCCTTTTCAGGTCCAGTTTCTTCATCACACTATAGATAAAGAACCTGACTGTGATGAACACATCATTACGTAATGGCATTACTGTTGCATTTTATATTTCAACTTCTGTAGCCCACACGCCATACCCCATAATCAGAAACCAGATGAAGCGTCCATCTACTTACAGATCTTAACCAAAACTCCAACCAAGACCTTATTCTCAGTCACACACTTCAAACTACATATAGAAAAATCCATCCATGGGTTCAACAAATACTTACTGAGCATTGTATCACATGGCAGGCATTGTCTTAGCACTAGGGAATAAATGCTAAGATCTACACAGTAGCTGAGCAGATCTTCCCTGGCCTATGACCTATGGAGCCTACAAGCCTATGGAACCTATGAACCTAAGAGTCTATGGAATCTATGAGCCTGAGTCCAAAAAGCCAAAGGGTCTCTGGAGCCTATGGAACCTATGAGTCTATGGAATCTATGAACCTGTAAGCCTATGGAGCCTACGGAATCTATGGAAGCTATGGAGGTTATGAAGTCTATAAGCCTATGGAGTCTATGAACCTATAGAAGCTATGGAGCCTATGGCGCTCACAGGCTAGGGAAGGATACAAACAAAAGAACTGGCAGGGTGAGGTGTTTAGAAATGAGAGGACCCAAAAAAGGACCTAAAGAAAGTACTTTCTGGGAGCCTCGCTGTGGTAGCAAGAATGGATAAGAATCAATCAGACAAGCTCTTTTCCGCTGGAACCATGGAGGGCGTTCAAGAGAAGAAAAAGAAGGTTCCTGCTGCGGCAGAAACGAAGAAAAAGGCTCCTGCTGTGGCGGAAGCCACCAAGAAAAAGTTCCTGCTGTGCCAAAAACCCTTAAGAAAAAGTGAAGGAATTTTGCAGAGTTGAAGATCAAGCACCTGAGAAAGAAGTTTGCTCAAAAGATGCTTCGAAAGGCAAGGAGGAAGCTTATCTAATGAAAAAAGCTAAGCACTATCATAAGGAGTATAGACAGATGTACAGAAGTGAGATTCGCATGGCCAGGATGGCAAGAAAAGCTGGCAACTTCTATGTACCTGCAGAACCCAAATTGGCGTTTGTCATCAGGATCAGAGGTATCAATGGAGTGAGCCCAAAGGTTTGAAAGGTGTTGTAGCTTCTTCATCTTTGCCAGATCTTCAATGGCACCTTTGTTAAGCTCAACAAGGCCTCGATTAACATGCTGAGAATTGTGGAACCATATATTGCACAGGGTACCCAAACCTGAAGTCAGTAAATGAACTGATCTACAAACGTGGTTATGGCAAAATCAGTAAGAAGCAAATTGCTTTGACAGATAACTCTTTGATTGCGCGATCTCTTGGTAAATTTGACATCATCTGCATGGAGGATCTGATTCATGAAATCTGTACTGTTGGAAAACGCTTCAAAGAAGCAAATAACTTCCTGTGGCCCTTCAAACTGAAAATCTCAAGGGAGTTGAGGCATCAGGATGCCATTCAGGGTGTTAAAACAGGGAGAGTATCAATCAGATTGGAATGAACACTTCAGCTACAAGGTGGAAAATAGATATTTAGATGAAGAGAGTAGGAGCAGGAAGATGGGACAATTACTTCCATAACCCAGACAAGATCTAAGTAAGGATGGCTTGAATGTGGAAGAGGTAGTGCCAACACAAATTACAGTAGATGGAACTGAAAGATATTTAGAAGGAAAAATCATGGGCGTTTTGGATATAGGGGTGTAAATAAGAAGATATCAAGGATGACGCCTTGATTTCTGACTTGAGCAATTAAATAAACTGTTTGGGCTGGGGATAGTGGTAGAAGGACAAATTTGATGGGAAATTTCATGAGTTCTCTTTGGGACCTGGTGGTATGACATGCTCATGGAACATGTAAGTAGCTGTAAGTCTAGAGCTAAGAGGCAAGATCTGGGTAAAGATATAGGTGTGGGTTTGTTAGCTCGTAGATGGTTGATGGCTCATCAGAGTGCTGAAGGCACCCTGTAGAGAGTACCTGGGCCAGAGGAGAGGGCCCAGGTAAGGGGATTGTGACAACGAATACATTCTGTGCATTAATGAAAAGAGGGCTGGGGCCAGCAGGTGGCATGGTGGCTAAGGCACTGGACTCCCATATGGTTGACTGCAGTTCAAGTCCCAGACCTGGTAACTTGCTTACTTTATCTCTCTCTGTCTCTCTCTCTCTCCCCTGTCTATCTGTCTGTCTCTCTCTCTTTCTCTCTCTCATCTCTCTCTGGCAAGCACATATGCCCTATAGCTAATTAAAATAATAATAACATAATACATAAAACTAAATAAATCATTCTTAAAAAATATTCTTAAAAAGAGGGTCAGGTGGACTAGTAGGCAGAGTAAGTGTGCATTTAGAATATAAGCAAAAGAGGAACAAAAAAGAAAAAAGACTTGGAAAGAAATTCATAGTTTCTATTTTCAAAAACTGCATAAAATTATTTTCTCTCTTAGGGAAAACCAACACTTGGTTAAGCCCTCATGATGTTTGCTTTGCAGTTTAGAATTCATTTGAATTTGAGTTTCTCAGAACCCTAGTGAGAAAGGGAAAATCAGCATAACGTTTCCAGCATTTAGGGCACCAGAAGGTCTTAATCCAATTCTAAATGTAAATATTGCCACAAGCTCAGAACCTTCAGATAGGCAAGTTTGGTGGGGGTGGAGGGAGGTTAAATGGGAAGACGACTTGGGCCATGTCCTAGTCTCTGGTCAAAGGCCAACAGATGATGTTGGCACTTCTTGAGACAGGAGGAGTTCATAGTGTGCCACCCCCCACCCCCAGGCTTTCGGGATCCTGCAGGTGACATCTCTTTGGTTAACTCATTAATTCATGGTATGTGGTCAGGGTGCTAATATGCTAATTCCTCTTCCAAGTAGAATTTTTACATTTTAAAGGAGTTGCTTTGGTGACCAAGCCAAAAGTAAAAGCTGAAATCTCCTGGCCCAAATTTCAGGCTCTGAGGTGGAGCTTTGGGGAAAGAGACCTACTTTTCCTAAGGGGGCATCGTTTTTTTGGCAACTTCCAAATCACACTACATAGGTGGCCCAGTTCCTCTGCTTGCTGGTGTGGACAAAACTTAGAGCAGTCATCATGTCTCCGCTCGCTTTGTATCAAGGCCTGGACGTTGTTCAAACCTCACCCAACCACCAAGTCCCCAAACCACTTGTGGCTCTTAAAATGCTAGCCATTTATAAAACTTCTGATAAGTGAAAGTAAGGGCCAATTTCAGCTTAAGGTTTTCCTCAAGGAATCACCCACTGGACTATAGCTGGCAGGAGAATGCCCCTAGGTCCCAGAAAGCTGATTTTCCATAAAAGTGTTTTTGGATACATAAGCCATGGGCCCTTGTAAACACTCTGACCTCTACGAATGTAAATTTTCTCAAGGTGTATTAAAGAAACTGAATTGTTTCCAGCTCAGCATGTTATTAATAGCTGTTGATTATTCTCTCCCAAGTTCTCCTATGCAAGAGAGCAGTGGGGTGGGGAATTCTGTTTACTTGCATAGCAAGAGTTACTGCTTAACCAAGCCGTGCTCAGCATGTTTGATAAGAGACCAGAAAGTATGAAATGGTACTTTTTTCCTTGGAAGTTAGCAATTAACTTATGAAAAGGGCAGATATGTGCCAAACTGAACCCAAGAAGTTTCTAGAAGGTAGCCTTACCTACTGCTCGCTCTAAGTCTGCAACTCACAATGTTTCAAATAGGAAGACCAAAGGAATGTGAGCAAACAATTTGAGAAAGGGCTGAAGGTCTAGCTGAGTGTAAAACAGTATAATTGTTAGGGGCCGGCAGGTGGCGCAGTGGTTAAGAGTATTAGACTCCCACATGGCCAATCACGGTTTGAGCCCTGGACCTGATGGCTTGCTTTTTCACCTTCTATCTCTCTTACTCTCTTACTCTGTCTCTCTCCGATCAAAATAAATAAATAAAATAATTTTTTTAAAGTATAGTTGTTGAAATGAAGCACATGTCTGAAAAGCCAGAGTAAACTGGCAATAATTCCCTCATTATACTTGACAAACCCAAAAGTCTACCTTCCTCTTTTGCACTAACAACTATATCCACACTGCTGAGAAAGACTCCTTGCTTGACCAAACTTTGGGCAGGCTCCTGAATCCTTCTCAACAAGCCCCAGCTGTATACTTCCTTGTAGAGTCCAACTTTAGTGAGAACCCTGTAAAGTTGGCTTAACCAAGGCCCACCTACCCTCTGTATCTGATCACTCTCCATGTCCAGCTGGGTTCTTGGCCACACTGCTGTCCCTTCTCCTCCATTCTCCCTACCATGCCCCAGATGATATTTGATCACCCTGCCCTGTCTTCAGCAAGAATCCTCTTAGGTCAGTTTAGCCAGAAACCCCCTTCCCCCTGATGTTACCTCTTGGTAATTTTACATCCACTGACCCTCACCTAATCCTTGGCTGTAAGTCTCCTTTTGCCATGCCTTTTCTGAATTGAGTGCAGTTCCCAACTGAGGTCTCTTTTCCCTTATTGCAATGGTTCTCAATGGAATCTGTTTTTACCACGTTAACTCCTGCCCTGCTCTGAGTTTTCTTTGACATTCCCCAATGTCACATGTGAGGTCTAAAGAGAAGCTCACAATAGCCTGAACAGCAACCAGCTGTGAAAGGAAGATAGAGAAGACGGAAGACACCTCTGGCTGTTCAAATTTATTTTTGTTCTTCATACAAGAAAGCAGGAAACTCAATACATGGAAATTCTCTTTAAAGGTTACCTTTGGAGAGGTAAAAGAGAAAACTTTTCTGGTACATGTTTCTTCTAAGCTACTTGGGTGGTCTAAACTTCAAGTACTGTGATATTAGGTGATATAATACATGAAAGAGCAATAGACAGAGATAGATGGTTATAAACACGCCTCTTGAAGGTCGACCGACCCACTCGCTTAAAAGTACATCCTGTTGAAAATGGCAAGAATACCAAGCTCATGGCCGGTTGTGTGAATGTCTTCCCTGGCATTCGCTGGTTCAACTAGTATGCTTTAGGAGTGTGCCTGAGGGGGCTATGAACCGTTCTTGGCTCAAAGCATTGTAAACTTGACTCTGTTTCAAATATCCCATGCATATTTTTCTTTTTTCCCATGTTCAAAATTGCTTTTTAAATTCTACTATGTTATCAGAGGGAGTTATGAACTATTAAAATGTCACCATCGCCTTTCGATCTCTTCTCTTCACTTTAAGTACTGGGCTTTAATACACAACATATTCATTGAGAAAACTGTTTCAACAACCAGCTTACAGACCTCTCTGTTACAGCATTTATCCTTTGTTTATCTAGGTGTGTTTCTTTGTTTCCACATTTATAAAAAGATGGGCATTTTTAAAGAGAGTTTTATGAGCTTGGTGTGAAGTCTGGGAAAACCACCACTTCAACGAAGAATGCTGTCAATATGCCATGGATAAGAATTCAGGAGCAAATAAAAACCCAAATGGGAGGAGTATTGAGATGAAAATGTATAACCCAGCTCTGCTGATCTGATGGCTGAGGTTGCTGAGTTCTGCACCGTAGGTTCTTTCCCTGTACGCATTCCCACATTTTTGTCCTCTCCTTCCTTCAATCTCTCCTCCTTCTCCTCCAGTTTGATTTGAGGGGAAACTAAGATATTTGGGAATATGAAGAAGACATATTCATAGCCTATTTACTTTGAAAACTCAGTCTACCAATCTTCTGTGAAAAGGAGTCGCAGACACATTCTCTTCCACTTCCAAGTTTGGTGGTTCCTAAGTTTTCCTAGGTCCCATCGGTCAGTGATATAAATCAACATGTCCAGTCTGGCACTTACTTCTGCTGCTTCCACAGTCCCAGCACGAGGTTCCTCCCAACTGCACCCCACCCTGTCTCCAGACAAATGCCTCTCACCTCAGGCCACAGGTCTAAATTGCTTTGAAGATTGGCTTGCATTTTTCTACTAAATAATTCTCTCTCTCTCCCTCTCCCTCTCCCTCTCCCTCTCCCTCTCCCTCTCCCTCTCATGTTTTTCTAAGTTCTTGGATTATGTATTCAAATCTACTATCTTAGTCAGCTTCCAGTCAATCAAAGTCCATTTACCACTAGTCTCTGGAGCATAAATAGATACACAAATGCACGCTCACTTACAGGTGCCACCTGGACTTCCCATCCAGCCCAGCCCAACCCAGCCTATGGAGAAATCTGGGCTCTCGGGTTGGTTACACACAGCAGTTCTCTAGCTTTGTCCACAGCCACCATCCCTACCTAAACCTCTATTTCTCTTCAGACTCATCCCCTTTTGAAATTTAGTATTGTTTTTTCGTTCTCTTTGTTACTCTCCCTCTCCCTCTCCCTCTCCCTCTCCCTCTCCCTCTCCCTCTCATGTTTTTCTAAGTTCTTGGATTATGTATTCAAATCTACTATCTTAGTCAGCTTCCAGTCAATCAAAGTCCATTTACCACTAGTCTCTGGAGCATAAATAGATACACAAATGCACGCTCACTTACAGGTGCCACCTGGACTTCCCATCCAGCCCAGCCCAACCCAGCCTATGGAGAAATCTGGGCTCTCGGGTTGGTTACACACAGCAGTTCTCTAGCTTTGTCCACAGCCACCATCCCTACCTAAACCTCTATTTCTCTTCAGACTCATCCCCTTTTGAAATCTCTAGTGCTCCTCAGTGACCCACCAGAATGTGCCCTTTCCTTTGCCTCCTACTCCTGCCTCCTCTCAGATCTACTGCTGAGGGCCTTGGAGCCCATGGGGCAGCCTGGAGCTCTCAGAGCCCATGAAGATGCTGCCCCTGCTGGGGCCACCGCAGACCACACTCCTGGGAGACGCTGCTAGCTGTGTATGCAAAAGCTGTCCCGTGTGCAGGACAAGGAAGTCCATGCCAAGGGACCCCACCCCCACCCCCTGGATGGCAACCAAACTGCTGTCATCCATCACTTCTCATGGCAAAAGAAATGGCTGTACCTGCCGCCAGGGTACAAAGTCACACTCTGCTTCCTGCCCAGAGAAGAATATCTATCACTTCTACCGTCTTCTTCCAGCTGCCAGAAGGTTGGTCCAGTTTCCCAATGCCTGGTGAAAGTTAACCTCTCTGTAAGAGGGACAGCTTCTTTATGTCTAATTCAAATGGTGTGCCAAATAGAGTAAAGGGCATTCCCGAATGAACCCGTTTACTGCAGAACACACACACGAGCAGAGAATAGGCAAGTACATGGTCAAACACGTAAAAGGGGAGAAAGGAAGGCAAGCACATGGGCACGGTGCCCATCACAAACCTCACAAACCCGACTCCGGGCAGCAACAGAGGAACCCTGCACAGGTCCTGGGAGAGCAGGCCCTTCTAGGCGACACTAGAAGGAGTTCTGAATGCCTTTTCAAGTTGTCAGCAATGAGGTTGGGGTCTTTTCCCATTGGACCAGACCTTCAGCTGCAGCACCTTATCAAACAGATACTCAGAGCAGAGTTGCAGGAAGATGTATCACACAGCAGTTCAGAGACTCTCGTACTTATAATCCCCGAACCTGCGTACTTATAATCCCCTCTTCTATTAGATGTCATTTATGAAGGGAAAGTTCCCAAAGCCCATTTGCTTCTTATATATTGACAAGGTGACAATCATTTGTAACAGGAATGACACAGTGAAATTTACATACTCAAAATGGAGTCATAATGGAACCAGCAGATGGCATACTGGTTATGTAACTGGACCCTCACATAGGCAACCACAGTTCAAGTCCTGAACCTGGTGGCTTAAAATTTACAACAGGTGCATGTGTGTGTGCATGCCCAAAATCCTAAAAGGAGAATGGAGGAGAAAGGGATTGCAGCATCACCATTCTCTTTCTGTCTCTCTCTCACTCACTGTCTGTGTGGCAAGCGCACGAGCCCTATGACAAAAATCTCTCTTAAAAAAATTAAAATGGACCATCTTGTCAAAACATTCAAAATGAAGTTAGTCCTGGCAAGACATAATTGTGTAAGCTCCATCAAGAATCTTCGTATTGTAAAACACACTAACAGCATCCCCCTGCCCCACAATTGTCCTGCATTCTCTCCACAGTGGAGCTTCTCAGTGAGTACCCCCTTGTAGTCTGGTGTCGTCAAGACTTCAGCAAGGTGGATCCTCCTGTGTGGTCTTCCATCCTAATGCTCCAACACACAGACTTCAAGGCTAAGGCACATTTTGAACAGCAGACTCTGAGCTGGACTCAAAGCCAACTTCCCTCCCACTCTGAGCATGTACTCCATGCAGATGTCTTCTTGGTCTTGGTCTTGGTCTTTCTTTTTCTTTTCTTTTTTTTTTTTTTTTTTTTTTTTTTTTTTGAGGGGTTTTGTATACGGGTGGTTTGAGAGGTTTTTGCTATAGGGCGCATGCGCTTGCCAGAAAGACAGAGAGACAGAGAGACAGAAAGCGAGAAATCACCCTTCAGGGGGGATGGCCACGCTGCAATCCCCTCTCCTCCATTCTCTTCTCAGGATCTTGGGCACGCACGCACACACCCCCAGTGTGAGTTTAAGCCACCAGGTCCAGGACTCGAACCAGGGTCATCCACATGGGAGTCCAGCGACATAGCCATTATGCTAACTGCTGGTCCCAATCTTCTTGGTCTTTTTTGACAACTGCCTCCTGACAGAACCACCACCCTCACTGCCCAGGCCAACCAAGTCACATCTGAATCCCTGGTTGAATGTTCACTTATGGTCCAACTGTGATCCTTGCTTCCATAAAATACAGAGCCATGGCATCCCAGCTGACAGAAGAGAGAAGGGTCTGAATCCTCTAAGAATTTGTCTCTATTATTAGATTTTAAAATATGTTCTTTTACTTTTTTCTTAAATTTATTTATATCTTCCATGAGCTAGCAAAATAGAGACAGAGAGACACCCCCAAGAGGGTCCTCATACTGTGAAACACCCTCAGCCTCAACCAGCCCCAGATCATAAACACGCATGTGCCTGGAGCATTCCAGGAGATCTCCAGATGTGAACCCGGAACCATCTACACGGGCCCACCTCACAGAGCATTACATACTGCTGCACAGTGCCTGGCCCCTGTTCCTAGTCTTTAACACAATGATTCTCTAAGGACAATGGACTGGATTAAAAGGTAATTGAAATGAATGAGGGGAAAGAAGCAGTAGTTTGAAACTAAGAATGTTCTTGCACCAAACCTGGACAATGGTCACTTGGAACTTCTCCTCAGTCACCTTTCATCACTGTAAGACTTAGCCCCCAAAGGGGGGGGGGTGTCAGTTTTTCCATCTCTGGCCTCCCTTTGGAGCTCTCCACTAGAACACCCATAGCCTTAGGACACACTGGGGACAGGAGTAGGTAAGTGGGAGGAAATGAGCCTTTGTTGGTGAACACCACAAAGCACAAGGCACCACACACGCATTGGCTGATTCATGCCCTCCTTCATCCTGGGTGTTATATTCTGAGTGTATTTCACAGATGAAGACACCAATGCTCAGGAAGGGAAATCTATTCTAAATCACACACTGGATGGTGATGGTGATGAGATTTTGATTCAGATCTCCCTGACACCAAACTATGCTCTTTTTGTTAAAAACCAAAATGTATAGAATGGCTAGGGAAAATGGAAGTAACCCAGGAAGACCTCACAGATCATGAAGAATATGAGGCACATGGTGACCACCGCATTATGGCATGTAGGTGCCCTGAAAGAAGTGTGCCTGCCTCTCACTGCTTCTATGACACATGGCATGTTCATCCCTCCTGGACCTTGAGAGTTAAATCCCACCCTGGAAACCCATGGCTTTTCTATTTCAAGTCCTTGGCACCTGGTCACATTACTAAATCTCAGATTCACCTAGGATCGAGTGACATTTGGAATTGCTTAAGTCCTCTATGAATTCCTACAGTGTGGGAGTGAGCTTCCATGAATCAGGTCAGTGGCATCTGTCTACATCCCAACAGAAAGGGCAATTTTAAAAACTCTTCTCTTAGATGAGATCTAAATGAAGATCTCACGGCTCCTGGCCCACCTCAATTTGGCTGGATTCTTGGGTCAGGTGCTTGGGCCACATCCTAACCCAGGCAATTAGAATCCGACTCTTTACGCTTTAGTCCCATATCCACAAGCCTAAACTAAAATACATTTATATTTTTCACTGGAGAGTAGATTTGATTGGTTCCACCCTACAGTTGTCTGCTGGTTCAGTTCTAATGCCTTAATCAAATGGAATAATAAATGATTGCTTATATGACTAACTACAATAAAGTGGAATATCTGAAGCTAGAAAATGGGAATGGTATTTTTCTATCTTCAAGTAATTAATCCACATAATTAAATAACATGTTAAGAACGAGTCATTTCAAATAGTGTCTCCTTCTAGGAGTATTTAATATTTTATACATGTACTAAATATCTCTAGAACTACTGGGTCATCAGAAAAGTCAAGATGCATTTTTAAAGAAGTGTGCCTGCCTCTCACTGCTTCTATGACACATGGCATGTTCATCCCTCCTGGACCTTGAGAGTTAAATCCCACCCTGGAAACCCATGGCTTTTCTATTTCAAGTCCTTGGCACCTGGTCACATTACTAAATCTCAGATTCACCTAGGATCGAGTGACATTTGGAATTGCTTAAGTCCTCTATGAATTCCTACAGTGTGGGAGTGAGCTTCCATGAATCAGGTCAGTGGCATCTGTCTACATCCCAACAGAAAGGGCAATTTTAAAAACTCTTCTCTTAGATGAGATCTAAATGAAGATCTCACGGCTCCTGGCCCACCTCAATTTGGCTGGATTCTTGGGTCAGGTGCTTGGGCCACATCCTAACCCAGGCAATTAGAATCCGACTCTTTACGCTTTAGTCCCATATCCACAAGCCTAAACTAAAATACATTTATATTTTTCACTGGAGAGTAGATTTGATTGGTTCCACCCTACAGTTGTCTGCTGGTTCAGTTCTAATGCCTTAATCAAATGGAATAATAAATGATTGCTTATATGACTAACTACAATAAAGTGGAATATCTGAAGCTAGAAAATGGGAATGGTATTTTTCTATCTTCAAGTAATTAATCCACATAATTAAATAACATGTTAAGAACGAGTCATTTCAAATAGTGTCTCCTTCTAGGAGTATTTAATATTTTATACATGTACTAAATATCTCTAGAACTACTGGGTCATCAGAAAAGTCAAGATGCATTTTTGCATAGAAAAACAGAAAAAATACATCATGATCTTTATGACGACCCAGTAAATAGTTGGACATATGCAGGGAAAAAAATGTATATTTCTCAGCGTCTATTTTACTAAAAAAAAAAAAAAGAAAAGAAAGAACGAAAGAAAATCACAATTACCGTGTTTGAGTTTTGAAGATGTAATTTTAATCCTTAGGTATTAGGTGACCAAAAAAAATTACAACTCTCCATCACAATTTCTAAATTTAAAATGCACTCTATTCTCCACATACAAACGCAATTTAGCATTCCTTTTCATCCTTTTTTTCCGATCCTAAACCCTATCTCTGTTAGTTACGCAATCTGTTTAACCTCATTCAGAGCAGGATGCTGCCAGTATCAGATACGACACTTCACAGACTCCTGTTTTTCTCATATTAGTCCAATTTCTAATCCCCACTCAACCAGAGAGAGATAGAAACAGAGATAGAAGGCGCTGAAGAAAGAGTCTATTAATTTTATAGCCATTCAATTAGAAGATTACTTTTGCAACTTCTAAATTCTCATTTGGCCATTTGGGAGAGTGTGCCAAGACATAACTCTAAGACAAACAGCTCCGGTTTGTTTGCATTTTGCAAAGAGCTGGAAATCAAATGCATATTTATTGAAAGCTAAATTCCACGTATGTCCCAATTAAACAATGCTATACATATATTCCAGCCCTAAACATTTTCTTTCTTCCTCTTTCCCACAACATGAAAATTTCATTCCATTTAAAATATCAACAGCAAAGATCATTGAGAGCCAACATGCCGTATTGGTGAAGAACACCGATTCTGGGACCAGACCTCTACAGTCAGAATCCTGGCTATATAACTAACTGTGTCACCTTGTAGGAATTTTAGCATCTCTACACCTCATTTTCTTCATTTGTAAATGGGATTTACAGAATACCTACCTGCCTCATAGGAAACTATGTGGGTTGAGAAATTAACACTTGCTAAAATATTTACTCATTTAAGATAGTTAATTAAGGACTTTTGTCTTCTCTCAAGTTGTGGACAGGACCATGTAACTACTATTCGAACAGAATCCTAACCTGTTTCCTGATTTTTTTAAGTATTAAGCAAAGTTCTCTTAATATTTTTTGATTTTGATTTATTAAAGCTAAAACTGCTTTTCTTGAAATTAAAAAATATATTTAAAAATACCTATTTAGTAACCTCAGTAAGCTATATAGCCTCAGCTATGTGCTATTTTATAGTATTTTTTTAGAGGTTTTTGCTATAGGGCGCGTGCGCTCGCCAAACAGACAGAGAGAGACATAGAGACAGAAAGCGAGAAATCACCCCCCGGGGGGCATGGTCACGCCGCAATCCCTTCTCCTCCATTCTCCTCCTGGGATCTTGGGCATGCACGCACACGCGCCCGGCGTGAGTTTTAAGCCACTGGGTCCGGGAAGCGAACCGCGGTTGACTACGTGGGAGTCCAGTGACATAGCCATTACGCTAACTGCTGGTTCTCCTATTTTATAGTATATTCATTCTACCCACAGTTTCGTGCCTAAAGTCAACTTTCATTCACAAATATGTATATATCAGCTGAACTCACTATTGAAAATATTTAGATTAATTAAGATATTTTGTGAATCAATATAATGTGAGAAAGAATAAAGAAATGGAAAGTAACTACAGATACCAGAGACAGAGTGGAAGGAGGATAGGAAATGGCAGAGGGTGAGAAATGGGGCGGGGGGGGAGAGGATATGTATATATATATACAAGAAACAAGAAATGGAAAATTATTTTTTGACAATAACATGTATGATTAAGCCACTCTACAGTGTATTCTGGCTGGAAAATCACATTTGGCATGCTGTGGAAATGTTCAGTGAACTATGTAAAATAAATAAATTAATAAAAAATATATATACATATAAGAAAAGATAGTTAATTAAAAAGGAAAAATTAAATGCCATCACTGGTCACAAACCATCTCATTTCTTTTAAGGAAATCAATAACTAGTTAGGAACATGAGACAAAGATAAGCAGCAGTTCAAAGAAAGACATGACAACTATTTAATAATACCATTTTCTAAGTTTATTTCTTTCTTTTGAGAGAGAAAGAGGGAGAGAAAGACACAGGCTTCCCCGCAGTGAGTTCATGCTGTGATCCTCCCCAGTCACACTCAGGCAAGATCACAAGCACACAGCATGCACGTACTCATCCAGTGTGAACAGGGAGGACTCGGGATACAAACCTGGGGTCTTCCAATGTGGATCCAGCATCACAGAGCTTTACGTTACTGCTTGTCACCAGCTGGCCCTTCGTGATTGGCTTTTGATAGTGACTATGAGTGTTCAGTGACTAGATTAGTTGCCTAAAGACAGACAATAACTATGAAGTTCTTTGTACTGCTGAAGAAATCTAATCTGTCAGTCAAAAACATAAGTCATTTTATTCAAAACATGGGTTAGGTTTAAAACTATGGTTAAAGGCAGAGAGTCCATCATCTTGGAGTTTCCAATTCTGAATTCCAAATCTAGACTATTTTTACTATTTCATTCTTTTCATCATAGTTAAAAGTAAATAAGATTCTCTTAGTTTTCTGGCCTGCAAGAAACAAACTCAAATTTATGTTATAAGAGCATTAAATGATAAATGTTATGCAGGTAACATAGAGCAATCTTCTTACATTGAGCCTGTAAATAAGTGTCAAGTTTGGAAATTCATCACGCTAAAAGTCATGAATATCTTTATCTTTGTAATTTTTAAGTAAAAATGAAAGTCTACTTTAAAGTATTCATTTTTCTCAAGGACTTATTATATGCCTAAAACAGGACTGCATTCCACAAAGAATTAAAAACAAGAACAACAAAAACCCAGATGTTCTAGATTTAAGCATCATACTAGAGTGACAAAGCATGCTGATATTTTCTAAATGATCAGAAAACAATATCAAGATCATACGTGTGAGGAAGTGTCTGATAGTGAGTCACCACGGGGCAAAAAACCTCAGACTGAATCCCAGCAAGGTGAATTTTCTCACAAAGGCATGCATAGCATACAAAGAGCCTTCAAAGTTAACTTAGTGGTTAAGTAAGGAATTAGAACTGATGCTGCAGTGCCCGAAGCCAGGGGTAGGTTGCAGCTGGCCTGGGCTGATGTGCAGGGGGCTGGAGAAGTTCATCAGCACAGTGCTGGGGTGAATGGTGAATGAATGGCATCCACGTCTCTTTGTGATTTATCTCATGCAGACATTGCTTAATGCTCAGATTTTGGAGCGTAGGTACGTACATTATTTGGTAGGCTGTGGACGATAACAGATAATCAGGTAATTATTTGCATTTGCTTTGGATCACAGACATAGGTGGGGAAATAAAATGAGTAGGGTAGGAATCTAGCACCAGGGAAGCCAGAGAGGAGCCAAAGGCCAAGTCCACAGGGGATCAGAATTGGAGTTACCTGCTCAAAGCCTCTGGGGGCCAGGTAAGTAAGGTAACTACATACATTTTACCAGGATAGGGGGATGAGAAAGGAGGCAATTGTGGAGAAGTTGGGAGATGCATGCCTGGCCCAAGGCATTCAGACCCAGGGTTTCAGGAAACACTCTGCTGACCCCACAGAGCCTCTCCAAGAAGGATTTGACCCTGCAGTTCTCTCCCACCTCTAGTCTCAGTGGTCAGGGTGAGCTGTGAGTTTAAACAAAGAAATCAAATGCAAGATAGGAGGATCTAGAAACTGAAAAGCACGTATCTGATCCGAAACCCGGAGAATATCAGAAACTAGTGGCAGGACAGAGGACATAGAACAGCTCAGAACGAAATCAAGGGCGAGGTCTGCTCAGAAAGCAACTTCAGGATTCTCTATGCCTCTCTGACCTGCCTTAAGCACATTCACATAGCGAATGTTCACAATGTCACCATGACACCTATTCATTGCCCCAAACCCACAGCCCTAAAATGATTACAGCTTTAGATTTACTCCTAGGAAATTCTTGAAGTATAGAGTAAGCCACTGACAAGATTCCATTCTTCTTTATGGCTTTTCTCTTCCCTCTCATGGCCACCTCTTGTCCCTGACTCCTGTTCTGCTAGGCCTACATGTATCAGAAGAGCTCTGGCTTGGGTCACACTGGTCAGGCCTCCTGCATTTACTAGCTGTGGGATGCTGCACAAGTTATTAAACCTCTCTGAGTCATTTCCTTATTGGCAAACTGGAAATAACCTTGCTTGCCGTGAAGAACTATGGTGAGATTTCTAGTTAGAAATAGAGATCTTTTGAGCCAGCAGGTGGCATGATGCTTAAGGTGGCTGGGTCTCTTAAGGTGCACTGTTTGAGCCCCAGACACAGAGGCTTGCCAGGTGTATATGCACGCATACCCAAAATTCCAAGAAGAGAATGGAGAAGGGATTGCACCCCCTGGGGGAGTGATGTCTCACTTTCCCTTTTTCTCTGTTTCTGTGTCTCTCTCCAGAGAGCCCATGCACCTGTGACAAAAATCTTAAAAAGAAAGAACTTTCATTTCCAGCAATATTAAGATTTAATAACCTATAACTTGTCCATTATAGTATAATTTAAAATATTAAATAAAATAAGAGATTTATTTTAAATGCCTAAGTTCTCAAAGGAACTCTCCAAAGGACATAAAAGAGGAGGAAAACAAAAACCAGAGAATGTGTGAGTCCACACTGTGGCACCATAGGGTACAGTGGAGGGAGCAGTCTCAGTCCCCGCCGAGGAGCCAGGAGGTGAAACTGAAACTCCCATAAGACAGCACCCCAGAGACCACTCAGGAAAACAAAGAACCCACCAGCACAAGCAGACAAAAGGAACACCTTTCTAGCCTTGACTAAGTTATCTGATTTTGGGGTTTTGGGGGGTTTTTTAAGTTACCTCTGGGACTCAGTCTCAGTGGAACAGGTGGTAACATACTGATCTGCAGGGCTGGAAGCTACATGATTGACAGCAGGTTGGACCTTGAGTGGACTTGGCATGGGCACGTGTATGCATAAGACCCTGACTAGCCGGAGGACTGGGGAAAGGGACTAGCATCATGATAACACCCTGTCGAGGGTGCCCTCCTCTCTCTGTCTCGTCAGCCTCTTGTGTACATGCTCACCTGCGCTTATACTCTGTCTTGCAGTCTCTCCACTGAAAGAATTTTTTTTTTAAAGGTCCCCCTTGGAATTCAAAATCTTTTTTAAGATCTCACACAAGTGTGAGGTTCAAACTTGCTACCTAAGATGAAAAAGTAATACAAAAATGTATCCACAGACGGTGATAACCTTGGACAGCTTAATAAGCCAAAGCAGAACTCAGGTTGCTTCTCAAAGCTGAGTTCTCCCCAGCACATGAAGAAAGAAACATCTTGAGTGAGACTCCATAATCAGAACAAACAGCAGGACTCAACTTTTTTTTTTTTTTTTTTTTGGAGCAGTTTTCGCTATAGGGCACATACGCTCACCAGAAAGACAGAGACAGAGAGATAGAAAGTGAGAAATCACCCCCCAGGGGGGATGGCCACGCTGCAATCCCTTCTCCTCCATTCTCCTCTCAGGATCTTGGGCATGCACGCACACGCGCCGGGTGTGAGTTTAAGCCACCGGGTCCAGGACTTGAACGCGGTCGACTACATGGGAGTCCAGTGACATAGCCATTATGCTAACTGCTGGTCCCACAGCAGGACTCAACTTTTAAAAATGTCTGAGAATAGAACTCTTGTACAGCAACTAAGAAATTAAATTTTTAAAAACTTAGATTTTTTTTAAATTTTCAAAACATAAGAAGCAAGATGTTACGAAAAAAGGAGTAAACAGGTCAGAAGGTGGCATGGTGATAAAACACAATACTCTACAAGGTAATCCAGCATGGAATGATTCTGAGTTCTCATCTAGAGACCTCCTTGAGTATGCAGGGCACACATACCCATGATCCTGAGTCAGCTAAGGCTAGGGGTGGATTGTGGCATCAAGACCCTGTTGGGGGTACTATCTCTGTCTCTGTATCTCTAGATTTTTCATTCATGAGAGAAATAAATAAATTTTAGAAAAGTAATAAACAGAGTTTTAAAAAATAGCACTTAATAAAGTGTATAGTCAATGAAATTCGAACATCTTAATGAATGAGTATAACAGACAATTAGAAATTAGGCAAAACTGAAGAAACAAATAGCAAACTTAAGATCAATCTGATAATATTACATAGAATGCAGCTTAGATAGAGAAATGAATTAAAATACATGGAGGATAAAATGGAAATATCTAGCAAATATCTTTTAAAAAAGGAAATATCTGGAATTCCAGATGGAATAGAGAGATTAGTATTATAGTATTAAAAGAGACATCATTTGGAAATGAGGTACCCATTTTAAGGCCCCAATAAATGGTAACAATTTTGGTTTTAGTTCTTATATTTATTAACTCTGAAGTGCAAGCACCCTCCACCACAAGGGCTCTGTGGTCACCATAGACCTTTCACAATCTGGTATACTCATAGGATGAACCTTAGAGGTGGCCTAATCATGTAACTCAATGGATAAACTTGAGTTTGATCCCAGCTCTGTCACTTATTAGCCAAACATACTCCTTAAACTCTCACTTTCTTCAGCCATAACGTGAGAATAAAAACAACCTTTTTTAAAGATTTGTTGTGAAAATCATAAGAGAAAATTCATGTAAAATACTTAATATAGAGTCTGGCATAGAATGAGCATTAAAAAAACGAAAGGTATTATTATTTTTCTTCATTACTTTTAACTCCAGATTAGAAAAATAGAAACTCAAATCACTAAATAATGTCTAAGCTTCACACAGCATATCAACATTAGACCCAGGAGGAAAATCCAACTTTCACAAACCATATTCCTGTGCCTTTTCTGCCATATTCACTGCCTCCAAACACAGAGATTAGGGAACATGAGTTTGCCTTGGAAAGCTACATGAGACTTAAGAGTCATGACCCAAGATGTCTTCCCTCCTGGTTTAAGATAACTTACTATTGCATTGTCAGAAAAGTCATGGGACCAGCAGTTAGAGGAATGGCTATGTCGTTGGACTCACATGTACTCGACCATGGTTCAAGTCCCGGACCCAGTGGCTTAAACTCACACCAGACATATGTGCGTCTCTGCCCAAGCTCCCGAGAGCAGAATGGAGGAGAAGGGATTGTGGTGGCGTGGCCATCCCCCCTGGGGGTGGGGGTAATTTCTTGCTTTCTGTCTCTCTGTCTCTTTCTGGTGAGTGCACACACCCTATAGCAAAAAAAAAAAAAAAAACCTCTCAAATAAAAATTCATCATGACTTTTTCCACAGCCCAATATATTGTGTGACGACACAGTAAGCCTTCTTTTAAAACACACGTAAATGAATATGCAATGGTGAAATTATATGCCTGCTGAAAAGAGACTTCAAGCAAAGAAGGGAGGGAATAAATCTTACATCTCAAGGTGTATCAAGGCAGGGTCAATGCTTCTCAGATGTCTAGGTGTTTAGATGTGCGGAGACAGCAGTCTCTTGCTCTGATTGTCCCAAGGAGCAAGGGCACTCAGGCATTTCCAGGAGGAGCTTCACCATGCAAATAGCCTCTGGAGCTCAGCTAGAAAATTCAGTCAAATATATCTTTCAGCGATTATGTATCTCAGTAGCACACAGGGAAAATGTAACTTTTTGTTTGTTTGTTTTAGAGAAGATTTTTGCTATAGGGCGCATGAGACAGAGAGATAGAAAGCAAGAAATCACCCCCTAGAAGGAGATGACCATGCTGCAATCCCTTCTCTTCTATTCTCCTCTTGGGATCTTGGGCACACGGACACACGCGCCTGGTGTGAGTTTTAAGCTGCCGGGTCCGGGACTCAAACCGCAGTCAACTATGTGGGAGTCTAGCGACGTAACCATTACACCAGCTACTGGTTCGTGTAATTGTCTGTTTTCAGAGGTAGAGTTCATTGCTGTCTCTGAGGGAGTCTGCGATGTCCATTGTGTCATCAGGAATCTAGTCCCCCTCCCCCCAGCTTTAGAACTAACCCCTTGTTTATTCAGTAAGTATTCAGGACATTGTAAAGTCTTTATGAGTCTAATATTTTAAACATCATAAGATCGAGATTATACTTTTTGTTTCCATGTGTTTCCTGGATGGTAAAATTCTAAGTACTTAATGAGATACTTAAAGCCCCTTCTGTGATCTCATGGACCGAGGTCAGGTCTTCTTCACAAACACTGTACTAATGTAAAGTCATATTATTAGGTGGGGAGAGAAGACAGTCATTATTTAAAATATATGCTAATGAGATTCTCACTGCTGGTTAAGACTTACAAGGATCAGATTAACCACATTATCAGTGGGCCAAAGGGCTAATTCAATGGCTTAATATATATATTTATCTGACTCTCCAAAGAAGTAAAGAGAGGAAAGAGGACAGAAAAAAAATATTTGAAGAAATAATGATGGGGAACCTGCAGTTAGTGTAATGGTTATGTCGCTGGACTCCCACGTAGTCGACCACGGTTCGCGTCCCAGACCCGGTGACTTAAAACTCACGCCGGGCGCGTGTGCGTGCGTGTCCAAGATCCCGAGAGGAGAATGGAGGAGAATGGATTGCGGCGTGACCATCCCCCCTGGGGGATGATTTCTCGCTTTCTGTCTCTATGTCTCTCTCTGTCTGTCTGGCGAGCACATGCGCCCTATAGCGAAAACCTCTCAAAAAAAAAAAAAGAATGATGGAAGCCATCATTTGTTGAAACTATAAACGCACATATCCAAGATGCTCAACAAATTCTAACCACAAACACACACACACACACACACACACACTCACACAGAGTCAGCTCAGCCATGATGACAGATGCTATTGAAACACTGTGATCTACAGACTGGGACCACATGGGAGGCCTGGGTTTAATTCTGATTTGACTTAGAGGTTGGGCACAGTAGCATGCATCTGTAATTCCAACAACTTGGAGATGATAGAAAGAAATCTGAATTGCACTAAGAACACCATTTAAAGAAAATACAGGAGCCAGCAGGTGTCATGGTGGTTAATGGTTAAGGTGCTTGACTCCCATATGGCAGGATGAGGTTTGGGTATAGACCTAGAGGCTTGAAGGTCGCTCTGGGTACATGTGGGTCCATGCCCAAAATTCCGAGAGGAGAATGGAAGAGAAGGGATTGCAATATGGCCATCCCTCCAGGGGGTGATTTCTCACTTTCCCTTTCTTTCTCTTTCTGTCTCTCTCTGGTGAGTGTACATGCCCTATAGCAAAAACTAACTAAATTAATTAATTAAAATAATCAAAAATAAGTAAATATAAGATAGATTTAACAAAGTGAGAAATAAATAAATGCAATATGGGAACAGTTTGATAACTGCTAAGGGTGATGGGGAAATAAATATTTTAGGACACACACAAAAAAAGAATGACTAATCTTAACAAGTTAAATCAGTGCATATTTACCAAGGGGATACGATTTGTATGGAGGATAGGTAGGAAACAAAAAAGGACATTCTAGGCAGCTGGAACAGCATGAGATAAAAGCACAGAGCCTATAAAGGAGGAGGGGTCTTCAAAATAAAATCACTGAAAATGTGTATTATGAAAAACTATGTATGAATTTCAAAAAATGTTTGCACCAAAATAAACTCATACTTTTATACCATTTTCCATGAACTTTTAGAAGTCCTCCCCTATATTGGCAAAATTAAGTGATCTCATATGTCTAGACCATAGATGCCAGGCTGCACCGAGGACATGAGCCTTCCGCAAAGGACAGAGCTGGGAACATAGATGAGAACTGGATCATAAGAGCCATGATGTTTATGCAGAAGCTTGAGCTTTCTGTGAACTGTGGAGAGCTGCTGAAGTCTTTTAAGCAGAGATGTTTTACATTTCAATATGTTTTAGGAAAATATCTTTGCCCATGTCTGAAGAATACATCCAAGAAAAGAGAAACAGAAGATCAAAAAAACTATTTAAAAAGTGAATACAACCATCACAAAGAGTGGTCAACAAAGTCCAAAGTAAAAAATAAAAAGATAGAAATGTATATGAAAACTTCTCAGAGGCAACAAATAGTGCATTCAATAAATATTCAGCATATACTACTCTATATGTTGGATGTTTACAAGTTCGGGATTCAGTGATGAAGGTAGAAAAGGACATTACTCTTGCAAAGTTTATATTCTAGCGTTAAGGGTACAGATGGAGAACAGATCAAAAGAGCATTCAAACAGGGTTGGCCCCTTAGCCTAGTGGTTAAGGGAGGCAGAACCCATATGACAGACTATGGTTCAAATCTTGGCTCTGGCAACTTGAAAAACACGCTAAGCACATGTGCATGTGTGCCCCAAATCTCAACGGGTTATAGAAGTGGAAGAAAAGAGACTGGGGTATGACCACATTCTATTGGAGGGTGATTTCTCTCTCTCTCTCTCTCTCCCTCCCTCCCTCTCTCCCTCTATTTCTCCCCTGACCCCCACAACATTTTTAAAAACCATTCAAATAAATTAGTAAGAAAGACAATTTCATATTACTCTGTGATATGTGTCATGGAAAAAAGAGAACCAGTGGCGTTACCGAGTGCGTGGAGAGGAAAGACAGGTGCTGACTCAGGTGGTGCAGTCCAGGGAGCACTCACTGAGAAAATGGTGCTTGTGCCAAGGCATGAATGAGAAGGTAGCCATGCAGAGTGCTGGAGCAGTTGCTCAAGCAAAGGAACAAAAAGTATACGTTTTCCAAAGAGAAGATGTTCAAGAAGAGCTGTGTGACAGGAGCCCATGAGCGAGGGCATGCATGGAGGAGATAAAGTCAGGAAA